>NW_006159447.1:2457195-2485201 GCF_000334495.1 Tupaia belangeri chinensis | reverse complement strand
TTTTTTGAGAGAGAGGTTTTTTGCTATAGGGGGCGTGGGCTCGCCAGACAGAGAGAGAGAGACAGAGAGACAGAGAGACAGAAAGCGAGAAATCACCCCTCCTCGGTGGGGGGTTGGCCACGCTGCAATCCCTCTTCCTCCATTCTCCTCTCAGGATCTTGGGCATGCACGTACACGCACCGGGTGTGAGTTTAAGCCACCGGGTCTGGGACTTGAACCGTGGTCGACTACGTGGGAGTCCAGCGACATAGCCATTACGCCAACTGCTGGTCCCGGAAAGGAGACGTTTTGTGATAGATTAAAAAATATATATATATGAATGTGAAGAGGCATATGGTAAACATCCTGCTGGTATTCAGTAAATATCAATGACATATAAATTTAGGTGATAAAAGGAAACAAAAGTGATTTTAAAAACACATTTAAAAGCATATTGCTTGCCTTTTTCTTCGAATGATTTAAGATATGTGCCTGTACTTTGTAAACTCTCAAAAGCTAGGATTAATGGGATTCTTTTTCTAGGTACATTCCATTCATTCTCTCTTCTTCCTGTTAAGCTCTATCTACTCTCTGAAATGTACTCCCTCTGCCTGAAAGAATTACACCTAAACTCCAACATAATAACCACCTTTACAAAAATCTCCTCTGACCTCTGGTCCCCTTCCTAAATCATTTATATTTTTACTGCTCATGACATTCATATACATATATGCATATATATATATAAGAATATATAATATATTTTAAAATATGCACAAATATATAGATATATGAATATATTATATGAATTATATATGAAATATTATTTAAATATATATATTGTATATAAATTATTTTAAAAGGTTTTTACCTTAGGGCGCATATGCTCACCAGAGAGAAAGAGACAGACAGAAACAGACAGAAATAGAGACAGCGAGAGGTTAAGTGAGAAATCACTCTCCCCTGGGGGGCTGACCATGCTGCAATCCCTTCTCCATTCTCTTGGGCAAGCACATACACTCATCCAGCATGATTTTCAAGCCACTGGGTCCCAGACTCGAACCCAGGTTTGCCACGTGGGAGTCCAGCAACATAACTGCTATGCCATCTGTTGGTCCCTCATATGTATTATGTACCCTTTGTGCCTAAAATAGTGCTTGATACTTAAAATAAGTACTCAATATATGACAGTTGAGTTATGTTGAATTGAAATGGGATATATTTCGGACACTATTTTAACAACAGTTTATCCATTCTTCTTCCAGTTTAAAACTAATAGTTTTTCTGCAAGGGAAATTGTGTAATGGTGCTCTTCTCGAACGGGTTCTTTCATCTGTACAGACAAGGAAAACTTTCCTTCTTAGTGCCCCGCATGGTACCCCAGAAATAATACATAATTGCCTACATTGTATTTTAAGTCCAGTAGTGATTTAAGTAAATAGTTTATTACTAACAGAAACTTTCTTTTCTGAACACTTGCCCTCACATTATTCATTTATTCACCCAAGAAATTATTTGGAAGCCCCAAGGTCTCATTGTTTCTGGCTGCATTTACTTTATGGTATCAAAGGTTAAAACTTGGATCGCAATCTTAGGAGGAAATTAATTCACTGATGAAGAAAAATGCACTTTAAGCAATTCACATTTAAATAACTGGCAAGCATACGATGATGTATTTCTGAATTTTTTTTTTGGAAAGACCCTTTTTTCTACTTAAAATTTTAAGCAGCTACAGTTCTCCTACCCTATCGCCTGAAGGAACATAGCATGAATTACTAATAAGGGAGCACCAATCTGCAGTGCAGTAACCACTTCCAGAACAAATGGGTAAGAGCTGAAAGGAAGAAAACATTTTCTTTTTCCAACCAGTCATTTGAAGCTTATTTGGATCTTGGATCTGTTTGAAAAAAACAAAAACAAAAAAGCAATATTCTATCATTTCAGCTAAAGGCACTTGGGCCCAAAGACCACTTTCAAGTAAAGACATGTTTATTCATTTGCTAACTCCAGTCCTTGACCCAAAAGTTTCTCCTGGAACCCATTAATTTAGGACATATACATTAAAGATTTAATGTTCATTATACTGACCTTTGCCTAAATAGTGTGACCAGAATCAGTATGAGAAATGAGTGGAATAAAATACACCTCAAGAATAGAGATGCTCTTACAGAAGGATTCCTTAAGACTAATGATTTTACATGTTCCCCGGGAGCATAATGGAAGAAGGATTTCCCCCCCCAGTTTGGGGTGAGTTCCCTCAGACTGCTTTCTTGCCCAGTAGGTTCCACTCTCTCACAACATTCTCTTAGCTAACATCAAAGGAGGGGAGCTTTAAATAAGTAACAGATTATTGATTTTTTCAAATAGAAGGCAAGTGGGAGGAAATAAGGGATGGAAGAAGAGAAAGTCATTGAGAAACTAGAGTGGGGTGAGAGATGAGGAAAGAGATCACATGTATCACAGATGAAAACTTCAGTTTTCTTTCCTCACCTTTGGGTCCTGGTGAAATTGTGTGTGTGGCACAGACTTCTGTGGTAGAACGACTATCGATGTCCAAACCCAGACTCTGAATTTGCAAAAGAAATAGTACCAGGAGGACAAACTGGTTTCTTTGAAGCAGGACTCCAAAGCCATTCATTGCTATGGTCCTTCAAAAAAGGTTCTCCCAGAAATGCAGAATGAACAGCTTTATTTTTAAAAAGGAAAAAAAAAAAAACCCAAAAACCAAAACTTTCTGTTTTGAGGAAGAAATGGAAGTATCTGGAGAGACATTCCGAAAGAGGGCTATGAAGATAAGAAAGAAGCATGTCCTAGGTTGTTTATTTTCTCAGTATTCCAAATGAACCATACATTGTCCAGACTGTTTATTTCCAAGTGACAACAGTTTATTGAAAATTATCTCCGAACTAAACACTTGAGTGTGCAGGTCAGCAATAGCATTCTCAAGAGCAGAAATGCCTTCTCCTCGGTATTTGCACTTACAATTTTAGAGGTTATATTGTATTCAAATGCTGGGTTCCAGAACGATGGTGAGCCAGAGACTTTTTTTCACTTGTCTACCTGTTATACAAGCACCATACATGGCTTTGAGCTTACAGGAAGGTGATGTTCATTGCCTGCTCGTGTTAGCTACACATTAGTGGGCCATCACTTTCCATGACTTTATCTCTCTTTTGCTACCAAGAATTATCTTGGGATTGAAACCAAAGGGGAAACAATAACCAGCTGTTCTGTCAAACAATTTGGCAATGAATATTAAGAATATTAAAAATATTTATAGGGCCCAGTGGGTGGCTTGATGGTTAAGGCGCTGGACTTTTGGCCAACCACAGTTTGAGTCCTGGACCTACCCAAAATCCCAGGAGGAGAATGAGAGAGAAAGGATTGTGACATGGTCATCCCCTGGGGAGTAATTTCTTACTTTCTCTCGCATCATCTCCTCCGGTGAGTCCTATGGCAAAAATCTGGGGGGAAAAAAAGTTTATGACCGTTGGCCTGTAATTAGTTTTCCTATATACTCTCTCAAGGAAATACTCTCTCAAGGAAATACTCTGAAATGTGGGCTAGCATTACTTGAAGAGATATGGCAAAAAAGGGAAAAGGGCATCAATTGCCTAATGATATGTTAATGGTTGGCAAATTATAGCAAATAGAATGTATGACAGAATAACACAGAATACTTTTATTAAAATGCTGTTTGTAGCAAGTTTTAGGTAAAATCAGGAAAAAGTTTGCAGCATGATGTTTTTAAAAAAACAAACAAACAAACGAACAAACAAAAAAACAAAACAGAATAAGAGGGACTAGCAGATTGCATAATAGTTATGTTGCTGGCCTCTTAAATGGCCGACCATGGTTCGAGTACTGGTTCTGTAGGCTTGAAACTCATGCCAGGTGCATGTACGTGTGTGCATGAAATCCTGAGAGGAGAATGGAGGAGATGGGATTGCAATGTGACCATCCCCCTTATCCCCCTGGGGCAGGGGTAGGGTTATTTCTTGCTTTCTGCCTCTCGAGGGCATGGTGCCCTATAGCAAAAATCTCTCTAAAAGAAAAAAGAATAAGAGACAGAAAATGATACAGCATCAAAACATCAGAGTCTGTGAGGTAATTCCACATAGGAAGGTTCCCACTCTGAGTTCAGAGACCTCCCTGAATACATCAGACATACATGTCCGTGATCCTGGTCTGGCTAAAGACTGTGGGTGGATTGCAGTGTCAAGACCCTAGCTCTCTCTTGTGCTGTCTCTCTCTAGCTTCCTCGCTCATGGAAGAAATAGATAAATAAACTAAAAAAAAAAGACAAACTAGATTTAGATACAGATGATATAGGTTTTATATAAACACAGTTATAGAAATAGAGATTTCCTAATTACTTATCTATTGACCAGTCTATCAATGTATCTATCCTTTATCTGTCTGTTCTAACCTGTATGAATAGCCTAAGCTTAGTAAGGTATTTAAAGACTAGAATCAGGATGACAAACACAGGAGAGGCTTCTTACTTTCATTATTTTTCTTTCTTTCTTTTTTTTTTAGATGTTTTTGCTATAGGGCGCGTGGGCTCGCCAGACAGAGAGCGACAGAGAGACAAAAAGTGAGAAATTACCCCCCAGGGGAGATGGTCATGCTGCAATCCCTTCTCCTCCATTCTCCTCTTGGGATCTTGGGCACGCACGCACACGTGCCCAGCGTGAGTTTTAAGCCACCGGGTCTGGGACGCAAACTGCGGTTGACTACATGGGAGTCCAGAGACATAGCCTTTACGCTAACTGCTGGTACCTTACTTTTGTTCTTGAAAGGACATATTAACTATCCTAACTAGGTAAAAGAGACTTTGGACCTTCTTCCCTTGAAATTGGAAGGAATGTCCTTTCAGATCCTGCTAAGATCTGGTGCTAAGGAATTAGTCCTAAGAGATGTCATTACAAGTCAATTAAAAAAATGAGGTTCATTGGTTTCCTAGGGTTGTTGTAACAAATTATTACAAACTGATTGGCTTCAACAAACTTTTGTTCAAAGGTAATGGGAGTCAGGACTTGAGCATATGAGTTTTTCAGTGAGTGGAGCATAGTTCAACCTGTAACAGGTTTATGGTTTGACCAAACTAATTTTTTCATAAGTGATACCAGGCAGAGGGAGAGGAAGGGTGAGGAATAGGTACCGATTGAATTACCTTTATATATAGGTTCAGGATTGGCCTAAAGTTTATCTCATTTAAGCCTCGAAATAGCCCTTTTAAATCTTTCCATTTCACAGACCAAGTAGCCAAGGCTCAGAAAAGATAAGCAGCTTGTGAGTAAGGTCATTACAGAAAAATGACTAAAAAACAAAACAAAACAAAACAAAACAAAACAAAACAAAACAAAACAAAACAAAACAAAACAAAACAAAACAAAACAAAACAAAACAAAACAAAACAAAACAAAACAAAACAAAACAAAACAAAACAAAACAAAACAAAACAAAACAAAACAAAACAAAACAAAACAAAACAAAACAAAACAAAACAAAACAAAACAAAACAAAACAAAACAAAACAAAACAAAACAAAACAAAACAAAACAAAACAAAACAAAACAAAACAAAACAAAACAAAACAAAACAAAACAAAACAAAACAAAACAAAACAAAACAAAACAAAACAAAACAAAACAAAACAAAACAAAACAAAACAAAACAAAACAAAACAAAACAAAACAAAACAAAACAAAACAAAACAAAACAAAACAAAACAAAACAAAACAAAACAAAACAAAACAAAACAAAACAAAACAAAACAAAACAAAACAAAACAAAATACAAATTATTTCCAGAATTGCTGCTTTTAAAGTACCATTTTGTTTCTATAAAGGTGAATATTCTTAAGCTTTGAGTATACATTAATCTTCACACATGCTTAAAACAAAGTGGATGCATTTGTCAGGTTGACAGTGAAAGGAAAATAGTGAGAATTAATAGAATGATGTTAGAAGCCTCAAATCTGTCATAGCCAGTTATGTGACATAAAGCAAATTACTCAATTTCAACTGCCACGAGGCATATAATGTTATATTTAATGTTTTTTTCTAAATTCTATGAGTCTATGGAAATTGGTGCTCCTTAAATTATTTAAAATCAGTGTCAGTCCTTTTCCATTTTTTTTCCAAGTATTCTCTGGTACATAATGAAAATAAAAAATTAGACATAGAAATCCACTAGTAGGAATTTGAGGTACATAATAGTTCTTAGTGTGTTTCCTTGGGCTTCTATTTCTCCTCTTTTCAACCTTTTAAAAAAATTGCACTCAACCATGTGTATAAGTATCTTTCTATATCAATGAATAAATTACTACATCAAATCTAAGTTGTTGCAACATACTTATTACATATTTTATATATAAAACATTGTTTACTCAATCAGTGCCCTACTATTGGGAATTTCACATTTTTTTATATGATCCATATAAATAACACTGTGATGAACATCTTTATGACTCAGTCTGTGCGCTCATTCCTTTAACTATTATTTTAATAATTATTTATTTAATTTTATTCATCATTATTCTTCAGTTTGACCAAAGACAGAGACAGAGAAAGGGATAGTGAAAAAGCAAGAAGCCAGATCCAGGATTTAAACTCCAGCCGGCCAAGTGAGAGTCCAGCCCTTTCACCAACATGCCACCTGCTGGCCCCAGGGTTGATTTGTTTTCTTACCTAGCTTGGAAATCATAGATCTCTTTCTTCCTCACTGATAAACATGAGGAGCTTATAAATAGGTGATATTCAAAGAAGATGACTTTCATGAACCAGAGGGAGCTGCTCTACTTTTAACCAGGAATCACCAAAAAATGTGATTTTAAAGTTACTCTGTAGACTTACTCTGAATGACTAGAAAACCACTATTGTCACTAAGTGAAATTGATAAAGAATTAATTTTGCATAGAAAAGAATGAGCCTGGTTGAATAGGGACTTGGGAAGTAACAGAATGGAGATTATAAACAGAGTTTGGATTGCAGGTTTTCAGTCTAGGTGAAAGTCTAATATTTGAAATTTCAATTTGGGAGTCATAAATATGAAGGCTATTAATGAAAACAGAATGTTAAGTGGGAAGAAAAGTTTAAGGATATAAATATTGAGAGGGCCCATATGCAAGAGCCAGAAGACGAAGGAAGGGTGAACAAATAAACCAGAGAGGTAACCAAGTGTAATGGTACACTGTGACGGTGTGTGAAAACTGAGAAATGGGTATCTCGTTAGAAAAATCACTGATGCTGACGCGTGCATAGGAGCATAAGATGAAGGCCGAGAACAAACTTTATACATAGACCCTTTTGAATGAAATAGACCATTCAGTGGAAAGGTTTTGAAAAGACAAGAGGAAAGGAATAACAAGTCTCCTGACCACTGGAAAGGTCATTATTAAATAGGGCCAGTAGCAGAAGCACAACTGTAACACAATTCTCTGTTAGGCTGAGCCCACTTGGGAAGGTCCAGGGCTCGCACCCTGAGTTCTCCCTGCACAGCTGTGCATGTACCCGTGATCAGGGCTGGCTGAGGCTGGAGGTGGACCACAGCATAAAGACTCTATTGGGGGGGAGGTATCTCTCTCTCTCTCTCTCTCTCTGTTTTTCTTCATCTTTCTCTCCCTCTCCCATAGAAAAAAAATAAAATAGACCTTAGAAAAAGTCATTATTAAGTAGTCATGGATATAATAAAATTAATATTAATAAAACCTACTCTTATTCAATGCTTACTAGATAGTAGGCACTGTGCTGAAGATGTAACAGATACTGTGTAATTAAAGGCTTACAACATCTTTTAAAGAAAAGCAAGGATCCACAGCCTACAGATAAAAAATTGAGGTTAAGGGGCCGGCAAGTGGTGTGATGGTTAAAGTGATGACTCCCACAGGACTGACTTCAGACTGAGTCCGAGACCCAGAAGTTTGAAAATCATGCTGGACACATGTGTACGCCTGAAATCCCAGGAGGAGAATGGAGGAGAAAGGATTGTGGCATGACATCTCTTCTGGGAGTACTTTCTCAACCCCCCACCCCCATCCCTTGCACATTTCCTATGACAAAAATCTAAAAAATAATAATAATAAATTGAGATTAAGCAATGTTTAAGAAGCTAAAACATCAAAAGAAGGGGGCGTGTCTTTAAATTGGATACAAGTCTCTCTTAATCTCAGCAACTGGAAACTGTGATCCAATTTTTTTAAGTGTTCTAAACAGCTGTGAACTCAGAATAAGATTAAAATTGAATTCTATGGCAACTGAGACAATGGAGTCCAGAATAATTATCTAATATATTTTTTGGTGATAGAACAAAAAATAATGCAAGTAAAATATTTAAAGTACCCAAACTCTCAACTACTGAAGGGATTGGTATATAAGGATGAAAAATATGAGCCTAATGCCAACATTAATTTAGGAGTTTGCACAGCATCCTGACAGCCCAGTAAATATAGGATAACATAAAATTTAAAAGAGTCGATATAATTAAATAAATTAAAAATGCTAAATTATGCTACATGGTTATTTGTAGCATATGGAAGAATCCTATCAATACTAAGAATTCATTTTCAGTTATCCAGAAAATGAAGCCGTTGCAAACTACAAGCAAAAATGTTTTTGTTTTAAAACATGGTTCTGTAGTCAACAATTCAGTCAAGTTTACAACTGGCATAAAATTAGAAGGGGTTATTAATAAATCTAAGAAGAATAGAATCAGTGGCTGGTTTATGAAATTATTTCATAGTTCCATATTTTTTAACAACTTTCAGCTTCCATTTCTCAAGGTATGAAAATTCTAGATTTAACTTTGTATTTTATCAAATATGACATGCCACTATGTGCCACCCTCACCTATTAGTCTTTTTTTTTCTTTTTAAGAGAGGGTCTTACCCTGTTGCAATCCTGCCTCTCAGCTGCCTGGCTGGTACAGGTGCTTGTCACCATGTCGATTTGATCATAGCCAAAAGACTGAGAAGTATACAGCTACCTTTTAGACAGTCTTGTTGCCCAGGATAGCTCTGGGTTCACGACCCTCCTACTTCAGTCTTCTCAAGTTGCTGGGATGAAAAGTGCATACCCTTGAACCCTGCCTTAAGGTTGTATCAGAGATTGAAACTGGGCCTTGATGAGGTCCCAGCCTGAGGTGATCTGAGTCTTGGTGGTGTGTGCCACAATAACTGGGCCTATCCTTGTTATTCTTCTACCCAGTTTTGGTTGGATGATGACCCTCCAAAAGATATGTCCCAATCCTAACCCCTGGAACCTATACATGTGACCTTATTTACCAAAAGGATTTTTGCAAATATAATTGAGTTAATGATCGCAAGATGAGATCACCCTGGATTAGCTCGGTATGTCCTAAATACAATTACAAGGTCCCTACAAGAGATACCTAAATGAAAGAAATGAATACAGAGGGGAAGGATATTAAGGACAGAGGCAGAGAAGGGAGTTATGTAACTACAAGCTAAAGAATGGCCTGGCAGTCACCAGAAAGTGTAAAAGGCAAGGACTCCCCTCTAGAGCCATCAGGGCAAGTTCAGCCCTGCTAACACCTTGATTTCCTACTCTTGGTCTTCAAGAATTAGTGGAATGGCTTTTCAAAGGACATATTTAGAAAGCCACAGGAAAACGCACCCAAATTATTATTTCTTTCTATATTTTACATTTGCAAAAGTCTATTTTTCTTTCTCATTCCTGATACTATCAGAAAGAAGTAATTTTAATGATTTTGGTGTCTCTTTATTTAGCCCCTCTGTGTTTTTAAATAACAAACTTAAATTGTTATTCTATTTTTTATTATTTTTCAATTTAGATACTTATGGGCTTCTTAATATGAAAGATAGAGATTCTGCTTACTTTTACCCTTAATCCAATGTTGCCGTCTGCATTTTCCTTCTTTCTATTTTTGTAATTTAATAATATAATTATTTTCTTCTTTTCTTTTTTAAATTTTATTTTATTTTTTTAACACATAATCACTGTACATCTCCACAGCATTCAAAATAAATCTTTCCAGCATGATTACGTTGCATTTCAGTTCAAAGACATTACCATACACATTATCATCAACAGATAATTTTCCATTTTTGTGTTTAATAATATAATCTTAATACAATATTTGGTGTTTATATTACAAAGGCTCTGTAGCAATTATTCACAGCTGAGTTACATAGCACATAATGATTACATTTGTTTCTGGTACTAATTTTGTTTTGCTTAGGTTAAATAATTGTGGGTGTTTTCACATAGCTTTCTATGTCCTAATTCCATAATAAGCACAGATTCTTTGAGATTTATCTGTTCAGTGAAAACATAAAATGTCCAATTAGTTTTCCCTGCTTTTCTTAGAAATATCACATTTGGAATCCTCAAGTTTATTGCTTCATCTAGACTGGAGGCTTGTTGAGAGCTATTATCCTGGGACTTCTTTTCCTCATTGTCTAGGAATCTGTATGACAACTCCTTTCTGATAGCCACATCTATTTTCCTTGGCTTCATCCCTTATTTTGATATAGCATATCCTCTAGTAGTCTTCTGAAAAAGAATGGATTTCAGATAAGGTTTTTAGACAATGTCTGAAAAGATATTATACCTTCAAATTATTGACATTTGGCTACATCTATAATTCCAGGATGTAAGTATTTTTACCCTGAAGTGTAAAGATATTGCCCTATTTTCTCCCAGTTCCAGTATTGCTATTGAAAATGTTATGTCATTCAAACTCTTTACATTTTGTACAGAATTATTTTTTCTTCTTGCTAGAAAAGTTTTGAGTGTCACTTTATGTCATATGTTCTGAAATTTCAGTAATTTGACTTTATCGTGGGCCTTTTTTGCACTCACTACATTGAGTTGTTTGTAGACACTTTAAGTCTGGAAACAATTGTACAACAGAACTATAATTTTTTTGTGTGGGAATACTTCATATTATCCTCTCCTCCACCATCACCTCTCTCTCTATCTCTGTCTCTGAATCTTTTACTATAAGTATGTTGGGTCTTTTTGAACCAATCTCTCATGCCTTTCCACTCTTCTATTGAATATGTGTTTTGTATTAGCCATCATTATTTACACACACATTCACCATTTTTAACTATAAAGACTTAACTCATTCTAAATGATTTCTGAATCCATTCATCAAATTCATTTTGAATGAATTGAGTCTCAATTCATTTCAGATATTTGCTGAGCACTTACAATAAGTCAGTCCTCCTAATTTTTTCTTTTTAATAGCATCATCTTGTTTCAGGGATCTAACATCTTAGCTCTCTAAGTCTACCAATTGTAGTTTTTCAAAGACCTCTTGTTTTTTTGGATTGTCACTATTTAACTTAAATTTCTTTTAGTTCTGTTTGTCTGATTAATTTATATATTATGGTTTATGTCTTCATTAAAGTGTGTGACTATTCTATGGTGGTCTATTCATAGTTAAAAGTCACTAATTGTTGTTTGGAATCTTGACGTATAAGTGGACTAAGGACAGTAGTAACTATACCAGAGGGCAACTAGGTAACGACTTACCTAATTTGTGAGGTATCCCTCATTCTCATTATCTGTATATCTCTTTTCTTGACCTAGAAAATCATGCATTGTACCTCTGGCCTAGAGTGACACAAAATTCTCCCTACTAGTATTTTGATTAAAGGAGAGATTTAAGCATCTCACTATTTTTACTTTCACTTAATCTTCTGTGGCTTATAGTCACCTTAGCTATGGTGGATATTGCCAAGACTACAATCTTTATTGTTCAAGCTTCCCCAAGGGTAAAATCCGAGTTTCTCTCTCTTTTTTTTTTTTTTTAAGAGAGACATTTTTTGCTATAGGGCACATGCCCTTGCCAGAGAGACAGAGACAGAAAGAAAGGGAGAAATCATCTCTCCAGGGGGGATGGCCACACAGCAATCCCTTCTTCTCCATTACCCTCTCAGGATTTTGGACATGCATACACACGCATCGGTGTGAGTTGCAAGTCACCAGCTCCAGGAATCAAATTGTGGTCAGCCATGCGGGAATCCAGCAAAGTAACCATTATGCCATCTGCTGGCCCCCTAACCTCTCTTTTATTCTCAGGTGTATCTGATGTCTTACAGGTGCATGAAATGGGCATGGAAATTGGGAACTGTAACTGATCAATTTAAAGACTTTCCCAGTCCCTCTTTTCAGCCTCGTTTTGCCACCATTTAAAACAAATAGATGGCATCTAGTGCCTTCACTTCCTGAACCTCTGAATTTCTAATGTGTTACCAACATACACCTTCCTGCTGCTCCAGGTGATAGGTAGTTTTCATAGTTCTCTCATCTGTTAAGAAAATAGTCACTTATCTTCATTTGTGTTTGCTTCCAAAATAATAATAGTGCCACTTTTCTTTCGCTTTCTTTCATTTTTTTTTCCTGTCAAGAATTAAATAAAAAAAAAAAATACTACTATTTTGGTAACATTCTGAAAGAACAGAGAACAAGCATGTAGAGTCAATTTGCCACATGCTCTCAGATGTTCCAAAAATCACTGTTATAATACAATTTCAAGAATCTCGCAGAGATATATGTGCTGAGATGGGGTTCATTCACAGTTAGTCTTTCCTTGAAAATCAGTCATGGGGAGGAAGTTCCAGCTGTGTCTATGTGAAGAGGTCGGAACATATTTTCCAAAAATATCCATAAAAGTAGACAAAATTTTATGTCCTAGCCATGTATAAGAACTTCAAAAGCATGACAGGCATAGAGCCGGCTTCATCATTCCATTCATCTTAGTAAGAATAGCTGTTTTATCAATTCAGGGATAACCAGAAAATCCAGGGACTTTGCTGCCATGGGGACAGATTCAGAATGGAGAAGAGTGTGAAAACACACTGAGAATTAATATAGCCAACTAGTAAGAACAGTAATTAAGACTCACAGTGAAGGTTCAATGATTGTTGGCTAGGATGTGGTGAACAGGAAGCTTCATTCTATAATGGTAGGCATAGAAAATGGTATAGTCACTTTGGAAAACAGTTTGCAGCTTCTTGAAAAGTTCAATATAAGCCTACAATATAACTCAATAATTCAACTCTTACCTATCTACCCAAAAGAAGTAAAAACATATATTCATACACATACTTGGACATGAGTCTTCATAACAACATTATTTGAAATAGTCAAAAATTGCAAAAAAATGCAGATGTCCATCAAGCAGTGAGTGGGTGTGTATCCAGAATATAGTGTATCCATGCAAAGAAATACAACTTAACAATAAAAGAAACCAATTACTGACACATGCAAAAACACTAACAATGTCTCCTCTTTAAAGTATGCTCTGAAAGAATAGCCATAAATGACTGTATATTACATAATTTGTTTTATGTGAAATCTCCAGAAAAGCCAAGACTGCACATAGAAAGTAGGTTGCTGGGGCTGAGGGTGGGAACAGGGATTGATTGCAAATGCACATTGGAATTTTGGAAAGTAAGGCTGTTTTGTAAAAGTGAATTCCAGTAATGATTGTGCAACTATGTAAAAGTACTAAAAGATCTAGTTCTTCACTTACAACTGGCCAATTGCATGACATATCATTTATAACTCCATAAAGCTATAAAAGAAACTCATGAAAATTACATTTCCAACTCTTAGAATGTTTGTACTCGTTGAGTAGTGTTTATAAGCCTGGAAATAGTTAGACAAATACAGTTTTTCTTCCATTTTGGAGAGAAGTCCTTGTAGATTCAGTAAGTTGGCAAACTTAAAATTGCTTCCAGTTCCAGAGGCTTTGAATTAATGTACTTACTGACAGTCTTGTTTAGGTTTTTTGAGTCAAAGAAATCAACAGAAAATAATCAGATAAAAAAAAAAACCACTCATAGATAAATAACTAAATGTTATTATTTAAATATACCTAATTATAAAGTTAATTATAAAAAATAATTACACTAAAGAACATAAGTACTCCCAACTCCTTTTCCTTACTAAGGAATCAATATCCTCTTCTAATTCTAATAGAGCTGGAAGCAAGTTCTCGATTTTCTTTATTATCGTTCTGTGATTAATTACATATAACAATGATATGAATACTATTTGATAAATTAGAATGGAAATTGTATATATATATATATATATATGACAGAGTTTAAATAACAGATATGTATAATGAAAATGCATTCATTTATGTATTCATTGAACAATTATATATTACTTATCAGATACTGTGGTAAGCTATGAAGTTATAACAGTGACTAAGACATGGTCTTTTCCCTAAGAGATTTATCTCCATTTTTTCTCCAACCTTGTTGAGAAACAGAAACAGAAACGTAAAAGTAGTTGTGATTAGTATTCTGATGGGAATAAATATTAGGTATGTCATTGTCACGTAGACCCAGAGAAGAGGCACCTGATCTAGGTTTGGTGAATCAGGAAAGGTTTCCTTCAAGATATGGTTTTGAAGCAGGATTTTGAAAGCCTATTGGAGTTATCCAAGTAAAATCTGAGAGGAATAAAAAAAAGGTATTCCTCGTGCACAAAACAACATATGTAAAGACTTTGTTGAGAGATAGAATGATGCATGTGAGGAAATGGAAGTTGTTCATTGAAGATAGAATTTGAAACTTGATGGAGTGGATGACACTCAAGCTACAGATAAAGAATAGTTTTCATCCAATGAAGGGCATCGTGCATGGTGCTCAGGAGTTTGGAGAACACCCTAGGGGGTAATAGGAGTCTATGAAGGAATTTAAGAGAAAACAACATCACTATTAGAACTAGAAAGCAGATGAGAGAAGTGTCAGAACTTCACTGGACGTGCGTAACAGAAACCCAGCAACAGTAGACTTAACAAAATAGGAGGTGTTTTATTGTTTGGTTTTTGCTACTTTGTGTGTCTGTTTCTTCAGGTAATAGGAAATGTGGGCCCAGCTATGGAGGTGGGCATTGCTCAATTCTAAAGCCATGTGGGAAGTTCTAGGGTTTAAATCTCAGATTGATCTGAAGACACTAGGAGCACAGTGCATATGATCCTGGCTGGCTGGGGGGCAGGTGGGAATGCTGCATGATGAGACCATACTGGTAGTCTGTCTCCCTCTCAAAGTTAAGTAAAAGAAAAAAGAAGGAGGAGGAGGAAATGGAAGAGAAGGACAAGGAGAAGGAGAAAGAGAAAAGGAGGAAGAGAAGAAGGAGATAAAGAAAAGAAGAGAAGGAATGTGGAAGTAGAGAATTGTGACATAGTGGAACTATGCTATCATCAATGATCAAGGCTTCTACTTTATAACTTCACCATTTTTTTGCATGTGGCTTTTCCCCACATAGTCATAAAAGGGCTGCCACAGTTTCAGACATAGAACCTACATTTTAACTCAGATGAAAGTTTGTAAACTAAAGGCTTATAAAATGAGAAGGCTAAGTTAATTGACTTCTTGAATAACCTGCTCAGAAAACTTCTGGGGTGAAATACACTTACATCTCATTGGTTGGATTATATTCTCTGCTAGCAGCAAAAAGACCAATTGATTAATTATTTTAATTAGGCAAATTAGAGCTGTGGAAGCAAGAGTAGATATTGAGTATGCCATCTATTGTGTCTCTCTATGCAAGTGCCCTGAACATTGTCAGTGACAATGGCGAGAGAATAAAGCAAATGGAATTCAAGAGATAGTTTAAAAAAAAAAAAAAGGGAAGTGACAAGAGTATTGATTCGTTGGAAATGGAGGATAAGGGAGAAGAAGGAATCATTGTGATCCCAGGTTCCTGGCTTAAGCAATTGGATGTGGTGCCACTTACTGAGACAAGGAATGCAAATTGCAAGTAAAGGATGATGAATTGAATTTTGGATGTGTTGAGTTCAACATTTCTGTGGAATATCAAGGGGAGGCTTTGCAGGTTCAAGAGAAATCTCATCAGAGGTATAGATGAGAAAGTCATCCGTGTATCCATTGTAATTAAATCCATTGGAGTGGAGTGGATGAGAGCTCAAAAAATTTAAAGTGAGAAGAGCTGGTCAAAGTATTTTACAGAAAGAATGAATAGGATTTGGTAGCTTGTCAGCCCTGTGTAGAAGATCCAAGTTCAGATTTCTAACTGGGCAATTCTTTGATGCTTTTGGCAGCATGAACTAGAAATTGGTACTTTATATATTTTTTTATTTTGATAAGGCATTTTTATGCTTTGTAGTCAGCTCAACTACATGATCACTTTAAAATTTCTTTATGCTCTGTAGAACAAATACAGGATTAAATAGAATACACTTAATAGAAACTATTCTATGTTCAACAGCAATTGTGATGACATTTTGAGAGGCCTGGGTCCAACTTTTACTTGCATCACAAATTTTGTCTCTGAGATGATTATTTATCCATTCTACATCTTAGCTCTGTATTTTGCAGCTGTGGAGACAGAGGATTGGCTCTCCTTGTAGAGACAAGTCAAAGTTTCATGATACCTGGGCTCCCGAGAGATAGGCATAAAGGTTAAGTTCCTAAAAAGCACCCTCGCCTTTCTCTTTGCTATACACACCAGTCAGGGTTCTTCAGTAGAATTGCTCCTTCCCACTCTTCCTTTGACCCCTGGCTTCTGAGAAGCCTCCATCAGTAGGGTTTCTACACGGGCTGAACAGTGTGCGATTGACCTGCTGCATTCATGTGACATTCACATAGAGGAGTTAAGAGGACTATCAGGCATTCACTGAATTGATAAAACACAGACTATAACCCATTCCTGGGAAAATATTTTCTGCCTTTTGGAGATAAATATTTATTTCAGTCCTGCTGGGAAGCATGTGCCTAATAAATGATGTGTTCTTTTGTTAATGGTCTGTTTATATTTGAGAGATTTCAAATCACAGATTTGGGATGCTTACATCATATATAATTCTTGAAAGACTTGAAATACTTTCGAGAAGTTCTAAACTTAGTCATCAAGAAGAGATCTTTCATTTACTAAGTTCCCTCAAATGATTCTAAAATTTTTGCTTCATAACATGCCTACATACTGAATTCTTCCACTTATATAATTACTTTTTATTTCAAGGGATCCAAAAGCTTACAAAGGAGCATTACATCTGTAAAACATTGAGGAACAACTTTGTTTCAAGTAAACATTTAGTTGCAAAAATCATTATTTAATTTACATTTTAATTAACATATCAATTCCAGAGGCAAGGATACATAGAAAATGGAAGCTAGAATGTAGGGATTTCCAGAAAGAATGCTGTGACTGATTCTGGATACCTTGGGGATATACAGGCAAATTTACATTTTAAGATAATTCTACTGAGCACGGTTTAATTTTGGTTTTGTGTCTCATTCTTCAAACCAGTCCCAGATTCATGTCGTTTTTGCTTAGTGACTTCCTGTCTATTGCCTACTTTCTGCATGGATCTCTTCAGCACATATCTTCTAAAATACAGATATTCCTACGTGATCTGTTTGTTACCTGTTGATACAGAAGAATTTTCCCTAATGAATAATTACATTCTTTTTTTAAAAATTACATCTTTAAAATAAATTATTTCAAGTTTATTAACTAAATCAAGACTGAAAGAAAGAACAGACATCATTTTGTAGGTTCAACTGTGTGGAAGGTGATAGAGGAAGGCCCTTTGTTTCCTTTTCCTATTACCTGTAATTCTTTTTTAAAAAATTTAATTTATTTTAATTTAAAATTTTTGGAGATGTTTTTGCTTTAGGGTGTGTGCACTCTCCAGAAAGACAGAGAGAGACAGAAAGAGATAAATCACCTCCCAAAGGGAATGGCCATACCACAATCCCTTCTCCTCCATTCCCTTCTCAGGATTTTGGGTATGCACACACATGGGTCTGGCATGAGTTTAAGCCACTGGGTCCAGGACTCAAAACATGATTGTCTACATGGGAGTCCAGCAACATAGCCATTATGCCAACTATTGGTCCCTTGCCTGTACTTCTTAGAGGCAACTGTTATCTGCACATTACAATTTGGGAGGTTAGGTTAGTAGCATTTAGGAACTTGGGGGGCTGGATTGGGGTGCAAGGATAAATGTGATGCTTAGCAGGACTGACTCACATGGCTGGTTCCAGGTTAGCATCTAGAGACCTCTATGGGGATGCCGATGAGCATGTGTGACAGGGGCTGGGGGTGAATTGTAGCATTAAGACCTTGGTAAGATGCTGTCTGTCCATCTTTTTCCATGTCTCTCTTGCTCATGGAAGAAATAAATAAACTTAAAAAAAGAAAAATGTTGGGGCCAACAGGTGGCATAGTGGTTGAGGCACTGAACTTCCATGAAGTCGACTGCAGTTCAAGTCCCAGACTTGGTAGCTTGAAAGTCATGCTGGAGTCAGGTGTGTGTGCCCAAATCCTGAGAGGAGAATGGAGGAGAAGGGATTGCAGCATAGCCATCCCCCTGGGAGGCGATTTCTTGCTTTCTGTCTTTTGTTTCTCTCTGTCTCTGTGGTGAGTACATGTGCCCTGTAACAAAAGTCTCTCTCTCAAAATAAGTAAATTGAAAAAATAATTAAAAAGAGAAGTGTGTGGTAACTTACTTTGGGATTTGCAAATGGCATGGTTACAGGTTACATCCTGGACCCGGTGGCTTTAAATGCATGGCGGGTGTGTGTGTGTGTATGCCCAGGATCCCAGGAAGGGAATGGAGGAGAAAGTATTGTGGCAGGACCATCCTCCTGGAGGTGATTTCTTGATTTGCCTTAAGCAAAAACCTCTAAGAAAAAAAAAACAAAAGAATGGATGAATATGGAAGATTTACTGCTGAGTGAAGCAAGCCAGGCTATGAAGGAGAGGCATTGTATTCCCAACTTAATATATACTGAGTGTCCACACTCTATGACTGAAACTGATTGACTAAAGGATATAGAAACACAGTATATGGATGTAAATACCAGATATAGTGTGTGTGAAAGAGGAGGGTCTGAGGAAAGACATTTAGAAGAAAAATAGGGAGGCAGAGCATTAATGGTACCAAGAATTGGAGTATTATCTGTTGGAGATATTTTATAGTTTCATCAACTGTACTAGGGAGAAATATTCACCTGTTGAAATACTCATTTTGTAAGCTAAATAATGTGATTGAATGTATGAAAGAAAATGAAATAAAAAATGAAAAATAAAATTAAATAAATAAAGTTAAATAAAATAATTCTAAATAAAAACATAATAAAAAGATTCCAGGGGAAGGTAGTGAAGTTGGTTTAAACCCTGGTTGTTGACTGCAAAATCATCTGTTAAAAACTATGTTAGCAGCAGATGGCATAATGGTTACATCACCGGACTCCCACATAGCTGACCATGGTTCTAGACAGCGTGAAACATATGCCAGGTGGGTGTGTGTGCATGCCCCAAATCCTGAGAGGAAAATGGAGGAGAAGGGATTATAGCATGAGTGATTTCTTGCTTTCTGTCTGTCTCTCTCTGTCTCTCCAGCAAACACACATGCCCTATAGTACAAATCTTTCTCTCTAAATAAATAAATAAATAATTGCATGCCTCAAATGCAATTCTTCACACTGTAGGTGTTAGAAAGTAGGCATAGATGTTATAAAGTTTGTAAAAAATGTAATTAAATACAGGCTAATTTTGTTGCAAAGAAAATTGAAATTTATAATGCACATTTTCCATGAGCATAGTCAGTTCTCTAAGGGTCCTCAGTTTACCAACTTTGTGGAATTGCAACCGCTCTTTCATACTTAAGAAAATGATCCTGGGCCTCAATCTCACAAATTGATAGCCTATTGTCCTCACTAAGGTGGATAAGAATTCTGAAAGACTCTTATTCTCTCAGTCCCAGTTAACTCCAATTACCTGTTGATGCTGATCTTTTTTTATTGGGGGTGGGGTGTCTAGAGTATGTGCACTTGCCAGACAGAGACAGAGAGAGGGAAAGTAGCCATCCCCACCATGCCACAATCCCTCCTCCTCCTTTCTCCTCTCAGGATTTTGGGCACACACGCACACACACCTGGCATGATTTTCAAACCAGGACTCGAACCATGATAGGCCACGTGAGAGTCCAGCACCTTAGACACAATACCACCCGCTGGCCTGCTGCTTTTTAAGACTTTTAAGACTCTTGTCTGTTTGCCTGCAGCTCACTTGGCTCTCTACCCTGCTTTCATCCACAGATAGAACATAGTCTCCTTGGTTTTTCTGAAGCATTATCAATACGAGCAGTTCTAGGAAGGTACTGAGAATTAAATAGGATGACTTCTGCCCTCACCTCTCTCTTTCTCTGTCTCACTCATGAGAACATGTATTCTATAGCAAAAAATAACAATATTGATAAAAATTAAAATTAAAAAAGACGGTGATTATTTTAAGAGTACATCAAACCACTTAAAATGGAATGTGAGACATTCTTCTTTTAAGGTCTCTAGCCAGTATCATATTAGGAATTTCCTCTTTTCTATGTTCTTTCAAGCTATTCCTTCTCAACATTTTTCTCTAGAATTTTCTCTTCTTCTCTTTTTGGTTACCATGTAGTCCCATTGTCTCTCTCTCTCTTTTGCTGCTAAAACAGCTCCAAAATTTTGTGTGTATTTTGTTTTCATTTTGCAGATTCTAGTTTTGTTGATTGCCTACCTTCCATTAGATTTGCCTAATAACTTCCAAAATGAAGTACCCTCTATTTTCTTAAGATAACTGCTACCACCAACAATATATCTTTCCACTAGGATATAACATTACTTATTTTTCTCTCCCCCAAAATGAAATAGAACAAAAATATCACCACTAACTTTGAGAGAAAGCTTTGGCTTACTTTATTATTTATAATTTTTCCACAGACATGATTTCCATCTGATAATCTCATTCACTATGTGAGGAAATAGAGTCTCAGGGATATTGAGAGACATAACAAATTTGTATAACTAATAATTGCCAAAACCAGAAATAGAATTCAGACTTAGAAATTAATGTCAGTAATTACAGCTATGATAACTTTGAAAATTAAATGAGATAATGTTTTGGATAATGGGCAGAGTAGTCATCTTACCTTAAAATATTAATCTCGTGGATTTCTAAATAGCACTTACCTGCAGTGGCATTACCTTCATGACATTAGTGTGAGGTTGGTATTTGCAAAGGCTTGGCATTGCTACTATTTCCCATAATTGAGCTAATATCTGACCTCCTATAAAAAAGTGCATTTTGCAAGCTCCGGCTACAATTGTAGGTTGTTGCTAGGACCTTACTGCCCAAAATGCAATCATTGAACCAAATCAATTTGGTGTAAGAACGAGAAACTTTAAAACTTTTGATAATCTTCTAGATGGGAATAGTCATAGCAATTTTTTTGTACACAGGAACTGACAAAAAAAAAAAAAAACCTGAAAGCTCATTTATATACTTTGCTGGGTACTCCAGCTATCTCTTTTAATACACCATCATAAAACTGTTATTTTTCCCACTTTATTTGTCAGAAAACTGAGGCACAAAATGTTTACCTGACTCATGTAACACCACAGAGCAATTGGTTGCAGAGCGAGGATTTAAGCTTCAGAGACTCTCTGAGCCTGAACGTCTACTCTGTGCTTTGCCACTAGATGATTTTCCTTTATTGTTTGCCATTTTACCTCAGCATATTAATGTGCATGGTATGAGTTTGAAAGTGACAACTTAAATAATATAATTCCTCTCCAAAATGAAGGTGATGACATTGTCATTATTAATACATCATACATTTTTAGTTGTTGGTTGCCCCCTCATTCTGGAGATAAATTCACAATCTTTTATCTACTTCATATTCATTTATTTATTTATGCATTAATAAACATTTAATGATGACCACCAGGTGGTGTGGAATATAAGGCACTCGATCACACATGGCTGTAGACAAGTTTTGAGTCATGGACCAGCAGCTTGAAAATCATGCTGGGTCCTTGCGAGTGTGGGCACAAAATTCTGAGACTAAAGGAGAAGGGATTATGGGATGGCCATCCCCTCTGGGGGGGTGATATCTCATTTTCCCTCTCTGGCAAATACTCATAACTTATAGCAAAAATTAAAATAATCATAATAATAATAAACCTTTAATGAACAGTGATTGATTAATGTTCAATGATTTGGCCCCACCTGTATTCATTATGTTCAATGATTTGGCCCCACCTGTATTCATTAATGTTCAATGATTTGGCCCCACCTGGATTCAAATACTCATAACTTATAGCAAAAATTAAAATAATCATAATAATAATAAACCTTTAATGAACAGTGATTGATTAATGTTCAATGATTTGGCCCCACCTGTATTCATTATGTTCAATGATTTGGCCCCACCTGTATTCATTAATGTTCAATGATTTGGCCCCACCTGTATTCATTATGTTCAATGATTTGGCCCCACCTGGATTCATTAATGTTCAATGATTTGGCCCCATCTGTATTTCAGGCACTGTCATTCGTGATCAAGGCCTAGGTTTATATACCTTGGTTTGCTGAATAGAATATTTTTGTTGCAGTTTTAAATATTGATAATTTCCTTTAAGTAGAAGATCTCTCTTTTCTTCATAAGAACCTCACATTATGCGTAAAGTGTCTGAGGCCCAGGAAGGATCAGAGATTTGCCTTCAGTCAGCCTGTTGGGAAATCATAGGGGCCTGTGCTTAGGTCTTCTAATTTGCCGTTTTGGTGCTTTTTCACTACATCATTACAAAGGAAAAAAATGGTGAAATTCCAAGTATCAACTAAGACAATAATCTAGGAGCAATAAATGGGCATATTACTTATAATTTATGTTTTTATTTATACTCAAAAAGTGATTACTTATATTTTAAATTTTATTACAGACCCTTCATGTTTGTAAGTAGATGATATGGGGTTTGTTTGTTTGCTTTTAATTGAGTTTCTCAAGCTTTACTTCTCCACCTTGGGGACCAGCTTCAGTCAATTGGTCTGAAAGACACACGTGTGTCATTTAAATACTTAGTTTTAGGAAAGAGATGAAAGTGAGGATTAATTTTAAAAGGTTAATTTTATATTTTCCTCTAGTTAACCCTAAGCTCAAGTAGTTATTGATACTTTATTCCTTCCACTGCTGATTAGAACTTTGTAGGCACATGAAAAATTAGTTGGCTTCAGTGAGGAGGGAGCAGTGTAGCGGGGGAAACTGAAGATAGCTACAGTGGGTCTTTAAAAATCTCCTAGGGGAAACTGATCATAGATAGCTACAGTGGGTCTTTAAAAATCTCCTAGAAAATGCATATTATACAAAAGCTATGTTTGGATTTCAAAAAGAAAGTTTGCACCAAAATGAACTCACACATAAATTCACTTGTCAAAAAAAGTGCACAGCAATAAACATAGAATTTTGGCCCCCTCATACACATTTTATAAACAAGTCAGTACATTTTGCATCTGTGACCAGGATGTGAACTGATTTATCTGCCTTTTTATCTCCAAATGTGTGTGTATATAAATTTTATATATATATATATATATATATATATATATGCTTTACTAATTATAATTTATGTATGTATTATGTAATTACAGGCTTTACTATTTACAATTTCTTTATATATGTGTATATGTATTTATGTAGGCCATCCTTAGAATGATTAGCCATTTTATTTCATTTTGTGTTGTCTTGAATTATAACAGCTTTATTAAAGTGGAATGAATTACTAAGCCAAGAAACAGAGAACATTTTTTTTCCCAAGGAAAAAATATCCATCCATCCATTTAATCAGACTGTAATTGCATGTGTACTGCTTCCCAGTCTCTACCTGATGATTTATAGGATCCTCTTGGGATACAAAATCTGCTTACTGACCTACTTCTGAAGAAATCATATCATTTGAAGGAGGCCATGAGGTGATTTCAATAGGTAACTGTGGATTTGTAATTAAGCCAAATTTTTAGAGGCCAAACGAACCTAATTTAGTTTTTCCCTTGACATCCAGGAACATATTAAAAGAAAAATGAGCTACGTTTTGTTTGGTTACTGCAGAAATGCTTAGAAGTTATACATTATAAAAGCTTTGCAATCAAATGCTTTACTTTTAGTTATCTCATCAAAAATAAAACAGCTGAGACTTAGAAAGTGCTTAGGAATATCCATGTTTTATGTTCATGAACTCAGTTCCGACCCAAAACCCAGTAGGTAGGCATGCTTGCCTGAGGCTTATTCCATTTTTCCATGATAATGGGAACTGGACCATGAGAACAGACAGTCAGCTTTGGGGTTTTACCTTCAAGCTCAACATGGTATTGGCTCTCCTAGCAATAGTGTGTCTCCCTCCCCCAACAAATGGGTGAAATCCCATTTTTATTTCATTGAATTCTCTGATTATTGAAGGAGACAAACCATTGTTTTAGAAGTTATAGTATAACTCATTTCTAGGTAAAATCCATGAATGCTGAGATAACTTTCTGTTTCTGCCTCAGAACCAATCAGCCTCCTAACATTAGTGTTACTCCCTACTGTTCACCAGGAATTCATGAGTACCTAGTGTGTGCTATGAAGTTACCTAATCCCTGGAGATAATATAATGAATAAATCTCAGTCTTTGAATTTGAGAATCCCTCTTTTTTAAAAGCCAGTTTAAGAAAGAAGCCCAACTTTAAGGATACTACTGTATTATGCTATTCCGCTTTAGTAAATAAGTGTGTTTAAAAAAAAAATTATTTCTTTGATGATCAAGTACCTGAGAACTGGAAGTTATCATGTGAAATGATAACCTTATTCTATAGTAGTATAAATGATGTATGTGTGAAGATAGATTAAACTTGTTCAAACCTAGTAATTCATCTTAAAATCAACTTTTTCAACATCTATGAGTTCAGCTTGTTTTTCTGATATATCTCTTTTGTTTAAGCAAAAGAAGGCAATTCAAACATTGCATGATTGCTAAAGCTGTATTTTTATTAATTGGTGTTTTACTGTAATTGGCATGACAATCTTGACATAAACACTCAAAAACATTTGTTTTATATTACTAGTTTTTGCTTTTTTTTACAGTAAAGTGTAGAAGATTGAAAACTTTAGTACAGAAAATGAGCAGATATCTCTTTAAGGCTTGTGCTTAAAAATATAAATATATTGTATTTACACATAAATATTTTTCAGAGAGGAAACTTCATTCTTTCAGCAGATGAAGGAGGAAATGGGGAAACTTGCATTTTTACATTATGAATCTGAAAGGCATCTTCAAAAGGTTCATGGAAAATGTATTATGAGTATTTATTATAAAAATTATGTATAAATGTCAAAAAAACAACTTTGCTTCAAAATGTGCTTTAATTCCATTTCCCATGATATTTTTGAAGTACCCTTATATAGGTTAGTTCCCAAAGGAGACAAAAGCAGATAAGCTGCTATCATGAGCCTGAATGTGAAAAGTCCAAATTGCATATAGATCTTTAGTCTCTCTGCCTTTTTACTTCCAGGCCCTTGTAATCCAATCCAATCTTCTTCTGATGCACCAAATGCAAAAAAAGACTCTCCAAAATTGGCCTGGAATGCTGATGGCTGGATTTGACACAGCATATGTTGTAACACACTATTGGTTACTGAGTACACACCAAGGCTTGAGACAGCTGGCCATGGCCACGCTTTTGGCTTGGAGTTGCGCCCTGAGCTTCCACACTTGAAATGAGTCCATGATTTTCTGGCTGCCTAATCCATTACCCATGTGGCAAGAGAGCCAAAGTGGTAAACCAGCTTCACCAAGGCTTAGATGTCCCCAAATTGTTTGCCTTGTACACTGACAGAAATACTCTTATTTGAAGATGGTTGCCCCTTTGTAATAATAATGTATCATCTCTTTTGAGATGGCACCTATTCATATTTATTGGTTTATATTTTTAAATGTACATATATATGTATGTACATTTTTTTTTAAAAAGTTTTTGCTATAGGGCATATGCACTCACCAAAGAGAGACAGACAGAGGGAGAGAAAGAGAGGGAAATTAAGAAATCATCCTGAGGAGGGTTGGTCTTTCTCTTCTAGGAATTTTGCACACACATGCACCTGGTGTGTTTTTCAAGCTGCCAGGTCTAGGACTCAAACTCCACATTTGGCCATGTGAGATCCAGAGAAAGCCTTAACCACCACACCACCTGCTGGCCCTATGTACACTTTTAAATAGAGTTCAAATTACAAGTGCTTAATTCCTAAGGAAAGCTCAGTCAGCATTTAGAGATTTTCCAATGGTCTGTTTGTGCCCAAGGTCTCATTACATCCTAAGCTAAATTCTTGGCATGAAAATTCATGCTGGTTGTATTATATTAAAGCTAAAGGTAAGGTAGAGAATTCTGGGATTCAATGTATGTTGTAGGGTCACTCACTACCTCATAAGATTATGGAAAGATAGTCTACACCTCAGGTTTAAGTTTTCATAAATTTGATTCATAAATAGACAACAACATACCAGAATTCATTTTTTTCCTTTTCAGGTAATCAAATCAAATACCATATAAGAACTACAAAAGACTAATATAAAAATGACAATAATTTGGATATCCAAGTCATCTTTTCTTCATATTTGGAAGAATTCTGACATATCCAGGCTCCACTCAGAGGCTAAGTGTGCAGGGTAAAGTATTTCAACTTTCTTTTGTTTCTTTAAGAGATACTGGCAAAAAAGATGGGTTGGCCACTCTAAAATACGAGTAAAACAGCTGCTGAAATAAGATGCAGTCAATATTTATCTGAATGATAAATTCATGTCAGGAATTCCAATTTACTGTACATCTATGGACTTGTGATACCACCATTAATCATACTCTCACTTGAAGAGCCCATTATAACTTGCACAGAGCCAACAATGAAGCAAAAGCAAGGATAAAATATAAAGAAGTTGCTAGGATGAAGTTTGAAGGTTCTAAACAAAGTTGAGTGACACACGTTGGGTAGGATAAATCTACAAATAGCCTAGAGCCAGACATCAGACATTATTTGAAATGACAGACTTCACATTAACTAAAAGAGAAAAAAAAAAAAAAAAGATCACAGATGGAGACAGACAGTGGTGCTAAAAGTTATACAACTGCATGATTCATTTCCAGAAGAAATCAATGTTGAGATGACTTTTTTCCCTCCTGCAGAACCAATAATGAGCCTCCTATAATTAGGTAAACTTTCTCTGGCCTATCAAAACAAACTGTTAAGCCACAGCGAAGCCACTGACACATCTCCCCCTCAACCAAAGCTATAGTATTTTAATCTAAGTACAATGCAAAGATGCATGAGTCAATCTACCGTAAATTTTCAGCAAATAGGATGTGTCATTGGAAATAACTTCTGCTTTTCCAAAGACCGTAGATTTATTCTGTAGGAGTTTTAGAAACAAGCAACAATAATTTTAGCTAAAGCAATTCCCCGCGTTCACTAAACCATAACTGTCTGAAACTAGCTCTTTCTAGAATTACACAGAACCAAAATAGCAAACATGTAAACAGACAGCTATGGGTTAGAATTCATCAAATGAGGGGGAAAAAAAAAGTTTTGAATTTTAAGGTATAAAATATCACATCAATGAACTATTTATAGATGTCTAATTTTAATGAACAATTCGAGCACTAATTAAAAATATCCTCCATAAATAGAAAACCAATTTACTGTGTGTGCAGAATGAATAATACAATCAACTTTCTCTAGGTATCAGCTTTCTCTCCACACAAGCAGTCAAAAAGTAATTGACCTTTGGACTTCTCATTAAACCCCAGCAATCGAGACTGGAAAAATGATGCTAGATCTATTCATGCTTTCAAATAGGGTTAGAGCATATCTAATCCCATCATTTCAGCTTTCTCTATTGTCCACATGAGTTGCTGGGCTGTGGACTGAACCAACTGGGAAGAAAGCAGAGTTGAGCCAATTGGTTATGCCACGTTTAATCCTTTCCACACATGCGAAGAACTAGTGCGCTGCTGAGCTGATAAAATAGGACATGAGATGTGCAAGTGACATTTGTTCCAGCTAGGACACTAGAAGGGCAAGATGAACCCTCTGTTCCAACCTTATGTTGTTAGATTGTATTAATGCCAGAGGCAAATTTAAGGAAGAAATGTTCTTTATGTTACCTGTATCTCTTAATTTCTGCAATTTCTGAGACAATACTGGCATT
>NW_006159447.1:2449777-2457164 GCF_000334495.1 Tupaia belangeri chinensis | reverse complement strand
GAGAGTAGGACTATTTGGTGGGTTAAGAGGTAATGTATCTTCCCAGTTGAGAAACGACACTGTAGTTGAATACATTTCCTTTATTTTATAAATGATAGAAATGAGACCTAGAGAAAGAGAACATCTGGCTCCAAGACACATTTTATTAAGACATGAACTTGATTCTCAACTCCCAGCTATGTTTTTTTCAGTTTCAGTATGGCTTTACTACTGTTTCATGTATTTTAATTTTGTTTGTTAAAAATAAGCACATTCATGCCAAGTAAAACTTCATATTGTCACCAAGGACACCCTACACTGCTACACAAACATGCTTGGGTCGTTTTGTTAAGGTTTAGCTCTACTATGGCTATTTCATGTGATCTTGCTCATTTTTCAAGAACATAATATCATTCACTCTCTTTTATTACTCCTGTAATGGTTTTGCCTACTTCCTTATAGAAAGCTAAGTTTTAGAATATATTTTTAGACTCTTTATGAGTAAAATGCACATTCAATATGAAACTTGTGATTTAACTCTGTTGACCATATAAATTGTCTTCTAAATAAGCACATGTTTGAGACTGGAGATTAATTAGGACATATGATCTCCCTGGCTTTAGTGTTTACAGCATTTGAAATAGCAGATAAGTCCTCAATACCATCAAGTAATTGAATCTGTTTGTTTTGTAGATTTATTTTTTGTAGTTTGTGCTTTGCTTTTATTTTATTTTATTGTTTTTACCCTGAACTGAATGACAACATGATATAGTGAAACAATAGAATTATCTGGTCCTTTCTACTTCTAACTGGAAGACCTTCAACAAGTCATTGTCCTTTCTTGTATTCACTATTCCCATCTAAAGGAAGAGTTGTGCTAAGTCACCAGGAAGGCTTCTTATGGCTGAAATGGTCTAGAACTTCTATGCTCTCCAAATTTCCATTTAGCATGTATGAGTATACATACATAAATATCCATGTGTACATATTGAACATACGGGCCAACTATAAAAAGAGCAAAATATTTCAATAAATACTTATAAGAAAATAACCAGATTTTTTGTCTAAGTTACAGAATTATATTTGAGGGAAAAAAAGCACAATTGTTTATCTATACTGAAAGTCATACCCTGAGACATAATGTTATAGTAACTTAGTAGTGCAGTGACAGACAGGAAATGTTTTCTCATGTGTGTTTTTGGCAAAACTCTACAGCTTCAGATACTAGTGGCTTTGGTGTCAGAACAGGGTCTCTTATGTGGCAAAGTCACATTAGACGCTGTCTGGTTGCTCTTAGTTACGAAGACTTTTCCTATTTGACTCACCTTTAATTTTTAGGCAAATCCTCTGGCTTCCTGCTATTGTTCCTGAGTGTCTGCAAGTCCTTGCCATCTTTAATGTGTCATCTGAAGGGAAAGACTGGGTTGTAAAAGAGAGTTACATGGCTTATGTAACTTTAAGGTATGAATTATTAAAAACATAAAAGTGATTGGATAAGAAACAGAAACAGAATTCATCATAAATTCTAGATCCTCATCTAGTTTAATAAATCCTCCCTTTTAAATTATAAACGATAAGCCTTATCTGCTTTCTGCATATGTCACAGGCACAATTTGAGGTGGTATTTTGTCTTTCCATATTGCTTGCCTGAACTCTAACATTTCAAAACTTCCTCAGGTCATCTGGCTAATCCAGAGAGATCGATACAAACACATTGGTTTCTCTCTTCTGTTGTGACTCTGTTGCAACTTTTAGAGGCAGGATTACTTCTTTATTTGATTGCTATGAGATGTTCCTACACGAGCTGCAGTAAAAGTCATAGATAATAAAAGAATGTATGGAGTTATAGACTTGATAATGTGCAAAGTACTTTATAAACATAATCTCAACTAATCCTCAAAAAGACTTTCAGAAGATAGATATAACTGTTTCCATTACATAGATGAAGAGGCTGATGTTCAAGATCAATCACTCAGCCAAATTTGCATAGCTTACCAGTGCCAGAGCCGGGATTCAGACCCACGTGTATCTGGAATCCAAAACCTGTGTCTTTAACAATTGCAATTTATCATCTCCAGGGAATACTATGGGATGACAACTCTCTTCTTTACATTTTGAAAGTGTCTTATATTTTTAAAACCTTCACTGTCACATAAATTTAGCATATTTGGTCCCCATGATGTTCTAGAAGGTAGGGAATAGAAGATGTGTGCTGGGTTCATTTTCCAGATGAGGAATTGGTGCTGAGAGCCAATCATCCAGCATTACAAAGCAACTAAATGATAGCACCAGCACTCAAACCTATGTCTTTGGGATGCTACCTCAGTACATAGTCCCTAAAATCATAGCCCTTTCTAGGAAAAAAAAAAAAGTTCTTCAGCAGACATATAAAGCAGATAATCTGCTAAATATGTAACAAGAGTCAGCAATAGGTAGTAAATACAGGAGGAGCTCTGGGGGTTAGGCAATGCTAGGTTTGAGACGGCTCCTGGATGGCCCCAAGCAGGGATTTCAACAGAAGGAAGAACCCAACATTCCTATTTTACTATATGCTTTCCTTCACGTCCCATTCTTCTTTCTATCACTGAACTGAGAGAGAAGTTTTCTTCCTACCCTTTACATCATATTCTGAATTTTATTTATTATGGTTTAAAATAAAGCTCAATTTTCAGGCCAGCTAGTGGCATGGTTGGAGCAGTAGTTGGAGATCACATGTCTGTCAATCAAGTCCCAGATCTGGCAGCTTGAAAAACATGCCAGATACATGTGCATACCCAAAAATCTTGAGAGGGATGGAGGGGAAAGGGTTATGACTTGGCCAAAACCCGTGAGGGGTACTTTCTCACTTTCCCTCTTGGTCCCTCTCTGATGAGTGTATGTACCTACTTATAAATCATACAAATAAATAAATAAATATAAAGTCAATCTTCTACCTTGTTAGACCAGTGAGGTACTAGGCACTGAGAAAATTATTTCTCTCTTAAGAATGTCTGCTCTTAAGACCATATCCATGCTAGGTAATCAAAGCAAAAGAAAATAATAATTGGTTTAAGAATCAAAACCAGGTCATTGTTGTGGTTGGTAATTTCTTCTTCCTTGTATCTCATGATTCATGAATTATCACTTTTATGCAGACATGATTTACCTGATAGAAAAGAGTAGAATACATCTGTTTAATGACTCAATATTTATCTGCACTACTTCAGTTAGTATAGAAGATTCTCTAGAAGTCCTCTAATGCCACATCTCACTTTAGGGATGATGCAGAGGTGAGTGAAAGAGTAGTATTCTTGTGATAAGAACAATGATAGCCCTTAAAGATACCCATGCCTTTGGGGGTCAGCCAAGTGGTTTGGTGGTTAAGGGTGTTGGACTCTCACATAGCAGACTGTGGTTCAAGTCCCGGACCTGGTGTCTTGTTTTCTCACTTTCCTTCTCTCTCTCTCACTCTGTCCCTCTCTGGTAAATTTAAAATAAATAAATAAAGTTAAATAAAATGATTTAAAAAAAGATACACATGTCCTAATCTCTAGCTAGAACCTGTAAATTTATGTTAAGTTACATAGCAAAGAAGAATTAGGGATACAGATGATTAAAGGAACAAGTTTAATCATATTGAATCATTGTAGTTTACCTAACAAAACATATTATCCTGGATTATCCAGATGGGCCCAAAGTAATCACAGTACCCTTATGAGTAGAAAAGAGAGATATCTCAAAAAGAAAAAAAAAGGGGGGGAGCGGGGAACCAACAGTTAGCATAATGGCTATGTTGCTAGACTCCTGTGTAGTCGACCGCGGTTTAAGTCCCGGATCTGGTAGCTTAAATTCATGACAGGGTTGTGTGCGTGCGTGCCCAAGATCCTGAGAGGAGAGTGATGGAGGAGAAGGGATTGTGGCTTGTCCATCCCTCCCCTGAGGGGTGATTTCTTGCTTTCTGTCTCTTTGTCTCTCTGTCTTTCTAGTAAGCCCACATGCCCTATAGCAAAAACCTCTCCAAAAAAAGAAAAAAAAGGGCAGAAGAAAAGAGAGAGGCAGAGAGATGACAGCAGGAGAAGGTCTTGTTTCAATGCTGCTGGCTTCAATGATGGAGAAAAGAACACATCATATAATAAGACTTACAGAATCTGAAAATGACAAGGATACATCTCCCTCAGAACCTCCAGAATGAACATATAAGAAGATAAATTTCTACTGTTTTAAACCATTAAGCATGTGGTAATTTGTTACAGCAGTAAAAAAGAAATGACTACCATTCTATACCAAATGTACTTATAGCTTCAGCTCAGCATTTTAATCCATAATTATTTACTGAGCATCTTATATGGGCCATATGCTATGCCAGACACTGCTATACCATGAGGCATTTGACAGACTTACTTCCTTCCCTCTTATGTCTTCTAGTCAGGTGGGAGAAGTTTGAGATTAAATAAGCATTAACAGTAAAATAAAGGAAGCACTATCCAGAGGACATGCAATCTGCCAGGGATGGCCCAGCAGGCTAAGTGAACGTGAGGGTCCTGGAAGGACTTCTGGAAAAGCAGTTATTTTAGATTTAAAACTGTGGGGTGAGCAGATGTGAATTGACCACAGGGAGGTGAATTGGATTGGGAGTTGGAGTACAAGGCACTAAAGCAGTGGAAGAAACAGGTCCCAGAATAAGAACGAAGGCTTTTGTGCATCTAAAAGGAGGATTGTTCACGATTGGCACAGACTTAAGGGAGAGATGTAGATGCCCAAAGTAAACAGGGGTATACATGAGGGACAGGGCCTGTATTGGTCCTATAGGAATGGAATTTGGTAATGTAATTAGTGCTATTAGTAAGAGGGGTGTTATTACATTAATTCCACGTGTAATGATAATTATGTGGTCATGTAAGATGGCAAAGAACTCAAAGAAAGTTAACATGGCTGAAGCCAAATTAGAGAACAGGAAAGAGAGGCACTGGAGGGGCTGGCGAGACCAGGCAGGGTCTGATGAAGTTGGAGCACTGACTCTGCCATCCAACGGTGTGGAGTGAACAGTGCAGACAGGTTAGCTCATGACTGAAATATTGTTAATTCTTCCAAAAGACACAATTTCACAAATGAATATAAGAGATTCTACGTGTTGCTTTACCATTTAGACACTAGAGCTGATAGCTTAAAGACATTCTAAAACAAGTTCAAATGCCAGCTTACATAGGAAAGGGTAGTGGATATATGTAAACTCCTGTATTTTGCTCAGTTGTTTCTTTAATTTGAAAGAAACATCACATGGTACAGGATTAAATTTCCACACCCTAGGGGTGAGAAAATTTAAAGGAAATAATGTTGGTTCCCTTTATGTCCTGCCCTTTTTCTAAAATTACAAGAAGCTCCTTAAATCCCTCATTTAAATCCAATGGCCCATCCTTTGATTTTAACCAGAGTATAATTTTCTATATCTTAAAGAGGAAAGTGATAAATGAAGGGAAGCTAATATTTTATCAAGTGCCAGTGAAAGTACTGTGCATGTAATCCTATCACGTTCTCCTAGCAACCTTAAAGAAGTTAAATAAAGCTCAAGGTTATCAAGTTAGAAATAGCAAAGCTGTGATTTCAGTCTAGGTCAGTCTTGTATCAAAGCCCAAGTTTAGCTCCAGCTGTTGTAGTACATTCTAAGATGATGTTGCTCCACAGGTTGGGACCACCCAGGAAAGCCAGGTTTCATTTCATGCCCCACCTAAAGTCTGGCCACAGTGGAACACCAAGTCAAGGAATCAAGAATCACAGCAAGTCAAGGAGGTTGAGGGCAGAGGACCGTGAGCTCAAGCATGGCCCAGAAAACAAGGTAAGATCCTGTACAGAGTCAGATGTGATGGCATGTGCCTAGACTGCCTTCTGGGAGGCTGAAGTCTGAGGGCTGCATCATGGTGAGACATGGCTGACCCAGTTCATGTCCTGGACCCAGCGGTTTGAAAATTTGGCCAAGTATGTGAGCATACGAGGAGAAGGATTGTGGCCTGGCCACCCCGCTAGGGGATAATTTCTCACTTTCCCTCTCTCTGTCTGTCTCTGTCTCTTCTGGAAAGCACATATACCCTAGGGCAAAAACCTAAAAACAATAAAACAACAACAAAAATAGGGTCCAGATTTATTCTTTTTTATCATGTTTTGTACTCTCTGTTCAGCAACAGAAATGAGTGAGAAACTATTTATTTATGTTTGATAGTCAATTCAAGATATGACTGTGTACATCATTTTCAGTAGAGAATTTTCCAGTCTTGAGTCTATTAAGTGTTTCCTTCCTTTGCTCCATTCACCCCCTTCTACCAATCTCCCCTACCTTACAGACTCTGGTATCTACACCTATCCTTCCTAACATCATATTTCCAATAAATTAAAAATACATAACAAATTTTAAAAAGAAGCTTAAAAAATTAATTATTGTACAATAGGTTATAGCTTTCTGTCATAAAGATAGGCTATATCCAAGATTTCTTTGAACTCTCTATGACTTAATTTTTTCATAAATTTTTGTCAGATGTATATAATTTCCAGACTCTATTTCTAACTGGTGTTAATGAAATACTGATAGCCTTACTTTCTCAAAGCACATTCCTTTCTTCTGATACTTTGAGCTTTGTTGAACAAATCTATATTAAATTTGTAAGTATATTGAAAAAAGAAAAAAGTGAGAATCAACTTTTTTGGGGGGGAGAGAGATTTTTGCTATAGGGTGCATGCAGTCACCAGAGAGGGAGAAAGAGACAGAGAGACAGAAAGTGAGAAATCCCCTCTAGGGAGGATGGCCACACCACAATCCTTTATCTTCCATTTTCCTCTTAAGATTTTGGGGATGTACATACATCCATCAGATGTGAGTTCCAAGCCACTGGGTCTAGTACTTAAATCAGTTACCCACGCGGGAGTTCAGCACCTTAACGACTACATCACATGATGGCCCCAAGAATCAACTTCTTGATGCATCTCTGAAGTTCAGAGATTTATCAAACACAACCTAGAAGAGGGAAGAAAAAATGTTAAATTCCTGAATAAATTCAACTTGTATTCATGGAGTTTCTATTATGTGTTAAACGGGGTACAGGAACACTGTGGTGAAAAACATAGGTTCCAAGCTTCTCAGTCAGATAGATAACAAGATTATGTACTTAACACAGTCATTTAAGAAAAATAATACAGGAGCCAGCTAGTGGCATAGTAGTTAAGGCAGCAGGATCCCACATGGCTATGTGGTTTGAGTCCTGGACCAAGCAGTTTACAAAATACATGGAGTAGGACCAGCAGTTGTTGTAATGGCTATGTCATTGGACTCCCATGTAGTCAATCATGATTTGAGTCCTGGACCCGGTGGCTTAAACTCACGCTGGGTACATGTGCATGTGTGCCCAAGATCCCGAGAGGAGAATGGAGGAGAAGGGATTGT
>NW_006159447.1:2439193-2449709 GCF_000334495.1 Tupaia belangeri chinensis | reverse complement strand
GGAAAAGCCCCAAAAAAAAAAAAAAAAAAAAAAAAAAAAAAAAAAAAAAAAAAAAAAAAAAAACCTCCAAAGTAAAAAAGAAAAGAAACAACAACAAAGAAAACACATGGAGTATGTGTTCCCATCCAAATTCTCAGGGGGAGAGTGGAGGAAAAGGAATTGTGATGCTTTTTCACCTCCTCTCTCTCTCTCTCTCTCTCTCTCTCTCTCTGCCAAGCACATGTATCCTATAGCAAATAAAGAAAAAAATTACAATTACATTTGATGACTGCTTTTATGGAATTAGTGTCAGTCAGGTCCAGAGAAAACTTCTACGTGTAATAACCTATGTTTTCACAGACAAAAGAAGAGAAAGTTTTACCAAGGAAGTGTCCAGGATGTAGAGATGCTGAAATGATCAATTTAGGGTTCAGAAAACCTTGGGGAGATCAGGAATGGAGACTGCTTCTATCCAAGAATGAGTTATATATCTAGAATTCCTGTCTCGTTTGATTTTCTTTAACTGCCACAAGGCATATGAGATTACCAAAGAGAGAGATGGAAAGGGAGAAAGAGAGAGAGAGAGAGAAAAAAAAATGCATCCCCACAATGGGATGTAGTCTTGCCACAATCCCTCCTCCTCCATTTCTCCATCCTATTGGTATTTTAGACATGTATATGTGCCCATTGTGTTTCTCAAGCCATCAGATCCAGAATTTGAACTGTGGTTTCCATGTTGAATCTGGCTCCCTTAACCTCTGGACTATGGGGTCAGCCCTCTTCACTTATATTTTCCATGTGGGTAAAATCCATATATCTAAAACTTACCATATAGAAGAGCCTGTTAAAGAGCAGGTAGTATATGACTTCAGCTGCTGGGATGACATGAAGCACTAGAGCTTCACCACTTTCCAAAAAAAAAATCTCACGTTTTGTGTCGTATCAGCAGCACTCAATAATTCATTCATAAGGAAGAAATTTGCTCAAATAACAATATATATCAAATCAGAAATAATTTTTTTATGGCATGTATTTACTTATTCATAGCATGAATTCAATGCTTCATATATATCAGGCACTATTTGGGATTCTGCTGAAAGTGTGATGAATAAATTAGACTTGGTCTTTCTGCTCATATAGCTTACAAAATAGAATAATAAGAAAATGAACAGGATACTCTCTTAGCAAAGAAATTGTAAACTTTGCTCCTAAACGTATTCAAAGATTGTCTGGATCCTTACCTAGTTTGGGTTGAGTCATTCTTGAAATTAGAATAATGATAGAAAGAACCTCTTTGTTTGAAAGTTTTACCCCTTCAGATCTACTGTTTATATTTTTCAACTGTCTTCTGCCCTGTGAAACTGACCTGCGTGAATTCCATCAAAGCGCATGGGCCCTGACTTCTACTTGGGTTTAGCCAATGGGAAGTCCCAACACCACTTTAGAGAAGAGGAGCCTTGTAGTGTCTGGCCTTTCAGCCCAACACCACTGCTGTTCTCAAGGTAAACTTGTGTGCATGCGTCCTGAGGGTCAGTACCTGCTCCTTCCTTGCTCCGTTATAAATTAGAGATGTAACAACTCAGTCACTATTTTCAAGCTTCAGGTGATTTTTGCACTACTTCTGTGTTTTGCCATATATACTTGCATATTTGTAAATAACTATTTGTATTAATAAATGATACTTCCTAGGGCTAGTAGGTGATGTAATGGTTAAGGCTCAGGACTCCCACATCACCAACCACAGTTCAAGTCCCGGACCTGGCCTTGAAACTGACATCAGGTGTGTGCGCTTGTATGCCCGAGATCCCAAGAGGAGAATGACAGGGAAGTGATTGGGGTGTGGCCATGCTATCTGAAGGAGAGGGGGTAATTTCTCTCTTTCTGTCTCTCTACCTCTCTCTGTCTCTCCAGCGACTGCATGCACCCTATAGCAACAATCTCACAAAAAGAAAACAAAAAACCTCTTCCTTGAATGAACTTAATTTAAATGTGCCTTCTGTTCCCTTTAGGGACCCTGAATAAAATTATACTTTTGTTGTACTCCAACTATCAATTTTTAATTTACTTATTATGCTCGCTTTGATTGGCAGCACACCTTCAACCAGGTATAAAGAAGGATACACAGATAGAGACTATAATACATGCCTAAAATAAGCACTCTCACACTCTTAGAACTTACTTATATTTATCAACATTTAAAAATAGACTTACTTTTTCACTCAGCAATTCTATAAAAGTAACTTATGCTGCCCAATATACACATAATAATGAGAAACAGAAATCAATAGTTAGACATATTATGGTACAGATAAACAACAGAATGGTATGCAGATGTTAAAAATAATTTAGCAGAATTGTATATAAATAATATTGAAAAGTCTCCAAGATATATGAAGTGGAAAATCAAAGTATTCTGTTGTCATTGAGAAAGTCATGATGTATTTTTATATGTAAAAGTGTGTCCAGAATTTTCTGACAACCCAATATAATATGGACTTATTTCTAAATTTAAAATTTTTTTTCTTATTTCTTTGGACATTTAGAAAAAAAATTTTTGGATAAACAGAAAAGAATGAATACTTTAAGAAAAGATGTAGAGAAGAGAAATTATTATTTTGTATTCTTTTTGATTCCTGAACCTTTATTCTTTAAAATGCTATGTTTGAATTAAATTTATTAAACATATCGAGATGTGATCTGAACCCTCTATTTTGCTTGGCATAATGGAGGAGGTCTAATTGCTAAAACAGTAGTCATCCAAAGGAAATAAGATTAATTCCCCAAACAAAGTTTCAAGAAACAAAGAGTATGTTTAACGTTACCTTCTAATCTGAAGTGGGATAATTTTACTCCACTTATTTCACATGAAAATATCTTGAAATTGACTTCAAAGGCTGGACCACATGTCCTTGACAGTCACCAGGGGCCTGTTAACACAATCTCTGCTTGTTTGTTATTATTTTTGCAATACAATTATAACTGGAAGTCCTCAAACCATGTAATTGTCAGCTAACTTTTGGAAAATGCAAATGGTTTACCAAGAATTCAAAAGGAAGGCCCCTCCTTCTCTCTCTGAACTTAGAGGTGGTCTTTGGATGAAAATGACCTAGCTGGGGCAGTCCTCAAAGAGGAGCCAAAGAAAAAAATAATTGTCTTTTTCAGGAAAGTGTTTCTCTGCCAACATCAAAGATCCATGAGAAGGGATTTGTGTATACTATTTCCTTTTCCCAGAATTTATTGGCATCCATCCAAGGATTTTCACTGACAGCATCTTCATGTATACAAATAGGTTTGATATCTGAGCTCAGCCGGGTCAGCCATTTTCATACAAAGTATATTAATATGCTGTTCATACCTCAGCATTATCTTATTAATCCAGCAGTTTCATATCGCTTCTTGCTCTGTCTGGTTTTCATAAATAATCACAAACAACCATAGAGAGCAGATAGCCCTGAAAATATACAAATGATAGCCGATGCACACATAAAACCATTCTGCACTCAGCTTCCTTTGTAGATGAATGTAAATCCTAACCATCGTAACTTTTGTTAGAAACTTCCAAGCATGAGGCATTAATTATTTTCCATTTCATTTACTTATTTATACAGCATCTGTTACTATTGTTACTTATATGTGCTGTAAAGAAACTAAATAAAAAATATGAAAGCGAGTGTTTCACAGGTAGATTTGCTCAATGAACAAGAAAAACTGTGCTGTTAGTATTTCTCTTAACTCACAACACTAGTCTTTGCTATTTTTGACAATGTGGTTCGTTCTCATTATTAAAATTGAGAGCGGCACTGGACTAAGTACTTTACATGCACTATCACATTTAAAATGCATTAAAAACTTATAGAATAAAGATTTTGATTCCCATTTTACAGGTGAGAAATGGAGACCCCGGGGATAATTTCTCACTTGCCTTCTTACTGTCTCTTTCTCTCTTTACTGCGAGTACACACTCCCTAAGGCAAACACCTCTACAAAAAAATAAATAAATAAATAACGGAAACAAAAACTTCTGACATAGACACTCCGCAATATTCCCTGGAAACAAACACTTCTGACATAGACACTCCGCAATATTCCCTGCCTCCATTTGCAACTTGAAAAGACTCGTGTGTGTGTGTGTGTGTGTGTGTTTCCAAATCTCTACTTAAGAGGTTTTCATTCATATATGGCAGTATAACTACAGAATAAAGGAGAGGACAAAATTCAGGAGAACACATCACAAAAAAGCTCCTTTCTGAATAGTTGAACACACGAAGGCCAGGAAGGCCTTTGCTTATGAGAGAACAAGATTTTCTTTTCTCTGAAACTGTTCTTCCCTACAAAGAAAAGAGCAATAATCCAAACGATTCCTTAAGATGAGTATAAAACCATGGCAAGAGAACTTGAAGAGGACCCTTAATAAATGTATGAATCAGATCAATGGCCATGTGGGTGGGGTTTTTGTCTGTCTTCCTATGAGTGGTGTGTCTGTCCTTTCAGCACACTGTATGAACTACCCACTGTGTCCTTTTGCATACAGGGTCACCTCCAGAATAAATATTTAATCATACACAGTCAAAACCATGGACTATCAGAGCTTGAAGGAGCTACAAAAACTTCAATTTTAACTTTTTTCGATTATTCCCTTTATCAATTTATCCCTCAAGTTATATTTTACAGATAAAGACAGGGAGATGGGACTATTGCCTTGTCAGTATATATCTAAGTTAGGACTCTAAACCAGATTCATGAATTTCTAATCCTCTGCTCTTCCTGTGGGAGAAGTAGGAAGAGTTTGCATGGACTCCTAACACCATAAACCTAAGCCTATATTTCCCTGCCTGTCAAATGGGGAGAATAATTGTACTTACCTCCTAGGTTTGTTGTGAGGCTTAAATGAAATGATGCTGTGGAGAGCTTAGCACAATGCCTGCTAAATAGTAAATGTCAAATTAATATAAATTATCATTATTATTAACACAATGCTTTCCTAATCAAGGTTTTATTTTCTCACATGTGACATTAGTGGGCTTTAACAGTTATGTTTGCCCCCAGTGACAGGTCAATTTTCATTGTAAGTTGAATTAGTTCAAGTCAATTTATAGAAATCTATGCATAATTCTTTTTCCTATTTGTCCTTCTTCTGAACTAATCTCTAACAGGATCAGGAAAAAGGGTAAATGTTTGTACTAAGATATAGAGAAATAGGAAGGTACGCTAGAAATGGTCTTGCCCTTCACCCTACTTATTACACTCCTTAACTGCGTGCTGCTTGCCAGCCAGAAGCATTACAACTCATCAACTGGTACATTTTTACTTGGTCAAAAATAAAATTTCCTAGGCCAGCCCCATAGCCTAGTGGTTAAAGGAGATGGATCTACATGGCCAACCACACTTGGAATCCCAGCCTGGAGATAAGTGCACTCATGCCCCAAATCTTACCAGGATGGAGGTGAAGGGATTAAAGTATGACCATGCCCCATTAGGGAATGCTTTCTCTCTCTCTCTCTTTCTCTCTCTCTCTCTCTCTCTCTGTGTGTGTGTGTGTGCGTGTGTGTGTTTCTATCTCTCTTTGGAGCATGCATGTGCCCTCTGGTAATTAACTCTTTTTTTCACAACACTGTCTTTGATAATTAATTTCTTTTTATAAATTTCATTTTATAATTTCTTATTTACACTTAATTGTCCATTTTTATGGCATACAATATGGTTTTTCAAAGCATGCCTGCCATATGTGAAAATCAAATCAAGGATAGTATATACATCTTTTTCAACAAAGAAATGCATATTCTTGTGTCTGTTAAGCCCTTTTTTTCCACCCCCACCCCCTGATTCCTATAACCCCTCCCATCGACCCCCTTTCCCAATAGTCTCTGGGTTTCTACATTTGTCTTCTTTTCTATTCTCTACCATTATGTCTTCTAATCTGTCAACTTCTGCCACAGAATGCAGACATTCAGTGTATGTTGAGCAGGAACATGCAGTTCGTCTCTCATAGTCTAGCTTATTTCACATCACATGAATTCTTCATGTTCATCTACTTGGGTGATTAACTTTTATTTGTCCTTCAAGACTCAGCTTGGGCCATACCACCATGAAGGGGGTTTCCTCATCTAATATCACTCTTGCCTCACTTCCCTTATCTCACTATCTTACATTTTACATACATCTTTTATTCATACTGTAGGGTGAATAGTTTTATATGTCTCTTCTCTTCACTAGTCAAAATTATCTTGGCCATAAATTTAGTGTCTTCTTCATATTGATACCTCCATCTTTCTTTTGGATAATTTTTTGAAAAGTTATTTTATTTAGCTTTATTTATTTATTTGTTTATTTTAATTTGCCCAGAGAGGGACAGAGTGAGAATGAAAGAGAGAGAGAGTGAGAAAGCAAGTCAACCAGGTTAGCCATGTGGGAGTCCAGCACCCTCAACCACCATATCATTTGCCAGCTCCCTTCCATAAATATCTTAATACTTGGCAGGAAGTATGTTCTCAATAGATTTGTTTTAATGAATGAGCATTTCCAGACTCATTTGACTCTTAATTATTTGTTGTAGCCGTATGTTTTATTTAGTCTACACATTTTAGAGATGGGACTGTGGAAGAAGCACCATGAACCCTTGGTGAAGGAGTGTTTTCTGTGTAAGTACTGTGTGCTAACCGATTGTGCCACTGAAACTCCTGAAGGAGTGTTTTCTTACCATCACCAAACAGGGTGTGTACAACCACAACTCCGGAGACCTTTAATCTGGTCTGAAATATGATGCAATACTGCCACCACCCTATGAAGGATCCATTGGATGCTTAAATATGGTTTTTATCTGAAATGATTAGAGCCTAAAAGGATATGATATTCTCTGTTAACTTTCATCCCTCCATACCAGAGACATCAGTGGAATTTCAAAGTCTTTGCATAAAATATAGAACAGATAATTATAAGTAATTTTCCATAAAATAATTCAGAATAGTAGGCAGAAGTTTTTAATTTGAACTATGATTAATTCCACAGGCATGGTTTTCAGTATTCATAGTTTTATAGAAAGTTTTGATGAATGATACATAATTTTCTTAAAATGTCACAAAACAATAATAAAGCAGTAAGTATTGTTTTCGTGCCAACTGTTATTTTAAGTCTGTTACATGTATTGACTCACTTAATCCTCCCAACACCTCCCAATGAAGTGACTACATTACTAGCTCATCTTAGTGGTGAAAATTGAGACACACCCAGGGTAGTCCACCTGTTTGTATTTACACGATTACTCAATAGTAGAACCAGGATTTCAACTCCAGAGTAAACCCCTGTAAAGTACTAACACAATTTTGTTATTTAGAAACACTTGTTACTTTAAAACATTGAATAATTAGTGATACATTAAAATCAGAAATAACCTATGCTTTAAAAATACATTTTTATTGCAATAAAAACATTATGACCAGATATTCTTTTTTTTTTAGTTTTTTTTTTTTTTCTGAAAGTGGGAAATCACCCCCCAGAGGAGATGGCCACATCACAATCTATTCTCCTCTTGAGATTTTGGGCACACACACACACATGCCTGGCATGAGATTAAGCCACTGGGTCTGGGACTTGAACTGCTGTCAAATACATAGGAGTCTAGTGACGTGACCATTATGCCATCTGCTGCAGATATTCTTTAAAGTCATGTTATAAATGGTGACTACAGACCATAACCATAGTCTCCAACCATGTGACTTTATTCTTTCATATCTTTATACCATTGTCTGCTGTATGACACCCAATCATCTGATTGGGATTTAGATACCACACAGAGAAAGATTGAATAGGGACATATTCTTATACCATTTCTATTCCTGCAAACATACATATAGCTGAAGAAACTTTGGAATTCTTTCAGACATAATAAATATAGATTTCCTGGTCAAGCTTTGCTGTTAGCTATGGATTTGTAAAGGTTTAGAGCTGATGAGACAGAAAACATTTTCCATTAACCAATAAGGGCATGGAGGATGCTTAGAGTAGTAGAAACACAATTAGCCTTATATTCATTCTTTATTTTTGGCTTCACGTCACCTTAGGGAGAGCCATATGTTTTCCAGATGGATGTACTAATTACCCTGATTTGAATATTACACAGTATATTCATGTACTGAAAAAAATCTCGCTTTCTCCCACAAATATGTACAATTATTATGTGTCAATTAAAAAAATATTAAGTTCCTGAGAACCAAGGGACATTCTCCCTATTTCTTTTCTATTGCTTTTAGGACATATATAATCCAAAGCACTGGAATTGGACTTAGGGGACATACTCACCTTTGTGAGGCAAAAAATTATCTACCTAAAAGTGAGATTGATCAACAAATAAGCTCCTTTATGCTTATTTGTGTGTGTGTGTGTGTGTGTGAATAATCCTTTTTTTTTTTCAAAGAAAGAGAGAAAGGGCAATGAGAAAGTATTCCTCGTAGGGTATATCCATGACGTAATTCCTTCTCCATTTTTCTTTCAGCATCTTGGACACGTGTGCACACATGCCCAGCATGTTTTTCAAACTGCCGGGTTGGGAATGAACCGCATAGTCAGCCATGTGGAATCCACCTACTTTAACCACCATTCCACTGCTAGCCCCTGTAGTTTTTATTATCATAATATCTATGGCACCATTTTTTTTTTGAAGAGACTTTTGCCTTCAGGCACATATGCTTTTGCCAGATAGAAAGAGAGAGACACAGTGAGAGGGAAAGTTAGAAATCACCCCGAAGGGGATTGGCCACACCTCAATCCCTTCTCCTCCATTCTCCTCTTGGGATTTTGGGCAAACGCACACACACACACACACACACACACACACACACACACATTGTGTTTTTGAAGCCACTGGGTCTGGGACTTGAACTGCAGTTGGTCATGTGGGAGTCCACTGACATAACTGCTATGCCATCTGTTAGTCCTGGTACCAACTTATTAATATTCAGTTCTTCAAACACAACTAAATGGTGAAGATCCAAATTCAGAACTAAAGACTTTATTTTTTATTTGATTATTATATACTGTATACATGCCTTGCAAAACCATATTGTAATCCCCCCAAAATATACGTAGATTGTATATAAACCAGAAATGATAACTATTTTTTTTTAATTAATAAAGAGAGAGACAGAAGACTTGGTTTTCCAGATTACTGGTAGCCTTCCAGGTGATCTTTCTGGCTTTGCCTTTTTGTTTGTTTTAATCTAATCACCACGTAGAAGTCAGACTGGTTTTCATTAGATGGAAAGCTGATTGTCACTCCCTTATTGACGCTGTTACTCCCTTACTGCTTAAACCCAGGCATTGAATTACCCTTGCATCACATCTAAAGGTTTAATAGAGATTAGAAAGCCTTTTGGGAGCTCTACTCTGAACCACCATTCTACTTCACTCTCCTCTCCCTGGACTCCTTTCGACGAGTTATGTGTCCCTGCTACAGGGTATGACAGCATCTAGCACTTCCCCTGTGAGAGGTCTTACCACAGTGGCTATTCAGCTAGCTCTCACTTAATGAGCTACCTGTTTGACAACCACTCAGACTTACAGCCAGATCTCCAGCACAAGAAATCCCCTTTCTTAGTCTGCATGAGTCTCAGGAATCCCCTTTCTCAGTCTTTGTCTCATTCCCACAGCTAGTTAGTATTCATTACGTGAAGCATTCTCAATCACGCCAGACTACACTGTTTGTATAAAACCTTGTACTTTATTGTGCACCCACAGTAGTATTCAGAATAAATAAAACAAGATTTCATCAGATTTAGATTACTACATTGTGGTGTATCATGTCGCTTTCTAATGCTTATCTAAATGTATGCTTTTTATATAGATAGAATTATATTATTCCAGTGTAGCGTCTAGTGGTATCTTTTGAAAAGTACAGACTGTAGGATACCACAACACACCAGAAAGCACCCACCTTTAAGCTCCTGGCTAATGGATCAAATTGTTTAAAATGACCTAGTTTTAGGAATGGAACTCAGTCACCTTAACTTGGCTATAGGTTTTGTGAGAGCTGGGCTACATTTGCCCTGAATTACTTACACCTAGGATGGTATACGTTTAATAGGTGCTCGGTAAATAATTGTTAAATAAACTACTGAATGACTGAACAAATAAATACTACACTACTATTAACTAGCCTGTGATTTTTTATTCCTGTTAAGAAAATAATGTTTATCTATTTGAGATACATGATCACATATTAGGTAACCTTTGAAACAGCTTTCACTTGCATTCTCATTTTAAAATAGGGATCACAATTCATTAAGATTCTGTGTCTTATACACTTGACATTTTACTTTTTCCAAGTCTGTCCTTTACACTACTGCAAAATTTCAGTGTGATATATATGTATAAAACCTTTATATACCTATCAGTTATTCACTGACTATGCCAGACATTCTCCTATATGCCAAGAGACAAAGATGTGTAAGGCAAAGCTCCGACTCCTGAAGAGCTTGCACTAACTCTTCTCAATTTAGGCAGATGAAGGCAATAACATAGCTATATTGGGTTGTAGGGGAAAGTC
>NW_006159447.1:2425114-2439162 GCF_000334495.1 Tupaia belangeri chinensis | reverse complement strand
ATTTCTACATAGGAAAATAGAAAAATGTGTCATGACTTTCCCAACGACCTCATACATGCTGAGTACATACTTTGGATTTTGCATACATCCTCTTATTGAGTGCTACACAGACCCTTGGAGTGGTCCAAGGTAACTTGATAAAATTAAGTGTGAAATTAGTATAAGACCACTTCTCTAACAGAAATTGATTTAAATCAAGAATTATATAATTCTAGAGCTCACCGTATCACATAAGATAATGTTTTCATCAAGATCTGGACAAAGAAGGAAGAATAACATAGAGGAGAAAACGAGTCATTTTTACCCAGGAAAATAAATAAATTATGTATGTGCATTCAAATATATGAGTCAGAGAAGGCTTTGTAGAAAAGAAGATATTCTGACTGTGGATAGACATTAACCTTACAAAACCGTTGGTTAATTTCCCAGAGCAATGACACCTTTCAAGGACCTGGTAAGATGAGTTAAAAGTAACTAGCTATTGCTGGAGAATTAACTACATATAAGGAAGTGGCAAGAGATAAAATGGTTGTCTCTTTGTCTTATTAGCAATGGGATTTTAAGAAGGAAAATGATGATTGGATTGGAATTTTTATGAAAGGCCACTGGCTATTTGCAAATGATTATTTGGAAGGTGGGAGGGAGACATAGTCCTGACAATAGCATTTAAGGATCTGAACTATGAAGTATTATTGAGACTGAATCATTAATAAGAAAGACATATAAAACAAAAAAAGCAATAGAAGGTATGAATGTGAGCATGAGTCTAAGACAAGTCCATGGTTATAGTTTGGTAATTTGTTGAATTTAACTTCATAGTACAAGCTTATTTTTGCAGCTGTCTTGAGTGACTAAGAAATAAAATATTAATTGGTTTATTGACCAGTAACTATGTGCCAGATATCATTTTAAACAGAGTTGGCTTTGTTGAAGATGCTCACAGCCAACTTCTCATTTTTCCAAAAAGCTACATCCCTACACCCTCCTCTACTCTGCAGGTGTTGATCTCAAGGGCACTTCTTAATGCACATCCTACAAACTCAACAACTCTATTTCAGTCTGCTCTCTGAGGACTCTGTCTTCAACAGCCACCACATGACAGAGCTAGTGTTTGAACCCAGATTGATTGGTTGTATGACTCACAGTTTTAAAAACTTTTAAATAGGATATCAAAATCAAAGACCACGGGACAATGCCCAGTACTGCAAAAAATTGTTTATAAATGCAAAGAGTATGACGGGTATTTTTTATATTAGTTCATGATATGGAATAGCCATTCAGTAAAAGTATATTTGAAAAGAAGAGCACAGAGAAAACGTTAAACCTGGTACTGTCAAATTCAGGGAGGGACTGGATGACGGCATAGCCATGAAATGTAATGCTCTGTGAAGGACTGAGGGTTGCCTTCTGAGACCTCCCTGAATGTGCTGGGCACATACAGGCCTATGATCTGAGGCTGGGTGAAGCTGCGCTTGAATTCCAGACTCAGAACTCTGTTGGGGATTCTCTTTCTCTCTCTGTCACTTTGTGTCTCTTGCGCATGAAAGAAAGAGTTTTTGTTGAAGTCAACAGAACAGGGCACTTCTAGAAGCAGAAACTAGTCAGTCACATCAAATACTGAATTAAGGTTAAATTAAACAAGTACTAAAAGGTGTTCAATGGCTTTGGTGGTCAAAAAGTATGAGCAACCTGAGTTCTACTGATGTGACAGGATGAGAAAATGGAAGGTGACCATGTAAAGATGAGTGATTGTAAACTGCCATCTATGTTTGATTTCAGGGGAGCCAGCATAGAGTTCTGATTTTTTCCTAACATTGTCCATCTGTCAAGATTGAGTGAGGGTCCTGCTGGCTGCATATACACAGAGAACTTAAGAGTGATATGATTTGCGATAAACCCTAAGCAAGCATCTGAACCCATTCACATCATATCTTCTTTCTCAACAACTGGAGTTTCCCAAAAGGGAATTCTTAAATTCCACACCGTTGATGTGGTCAGGTCTTGTGCTTAGTCACCTTGTGTTCAGTGTCCACACTGCTGATTTTTTGGAAGTTAAGGTTTCCCTAAAGCTTGCCCTTCACTGCACTATGAGGAACACCAGAAACTGTTTCAGGTAAGAAGTTCTTGACCTAAGGCCACAGGGGTGGGTGGCCAAGGGAAATTAACCACAGAAAGAGTTTCCCACAAACCCACAGTGCACAGAATTCATCTTTGAAATGCTGCTGTTCCTCTGTGCCTGTTTATTCTTAGCAGAGTGCAGTACCAACCATTATGTAATAGAGGCAATAGCAGCTAAGACTTTAAAAAATAATCTCTGTGGTAAGTCTGAAAGCAAATGTTGAAAACTGGAACATTTCAGATTTTCCACTCAGTGGACTGAATTGCCAGATACTTCAGTATCACTTTCTCTCCATTTAACTTTGGAAAGCAAAGATCAAATGCATGACCTTGCAGTCAATTTCAACATTCTGGGTGTGTTAGGCTCTGTAGATTTGAGGTGCAGACTGAGATCTGAAAAATGGAGCTACGTAGAGGCAAATAGTTGTTACTGGAATTGTATTACTGTCTTATGAAAAGTAGATTTTTTTTTGTTATTTATGATAATCCACGTTAATTCCCAGCTCACAGTAACTGGGTAGAGAGAATTACATGTCTATCATTGTGTCCAGACTGCTTATGGTTTAAAAAAGAGTCATACGAAAACTCTGAGTTAATAAATTTTAAATCATCTTTTACTTTTCTTTTTGAAACATTGTACCAGGCATAACTTTTATTCCACTAAATGTGAAAGCAAGGAAGGAACTTTATGTTATTCTCTTCCTGTAAGTCAGATGAATTTTCCTGAGGCCTCCATATTTCTGGCAAGAGTGAAAAAGATATACCAAGTCTTAGGTGTGCAATCTCTTTGGTATCATGCAAGAGGAATGAAAGTCTCATGACCTCTGAACACAAAGTAAAGGGTCTTTAACCTATTTCCCTTAATGGCAGGCAACTGCACACCATCATAGATGTATGTGTGCATACATGTGGGTGCATATGTATGTGTGCGTGTGTGTATATGTTTGAGAGTGATTCTATCATGAGGGCTTGGTCTTGACAATCAGTATCCAGCATCCCAAGTTGATTAAGCCATTCCAACCTGAGGACACACATATGACTTGGATCCTACATGGATCCCACGGTTAGTGAGAAAATTACTAAAATCTCATCCAGAAACCTATTAAATTCACAGTCATCAGGTAAGCTCTAGCAATCACTAAAATATTTTTGCCCTATTTATTCCACTTCCACTTTTCACAATCCTTGAATTCTTTGTTCATAAAAGACCAGAATGAAGGTCCCCCAAAATACCCTAGAATGTGTTAAAAATAACTTCTAAGTGCCTATCAGCTTTGTCTCTTGCCAAAAGGATACTGACACCACCAACCAAACCAGAGGCACAGAAACATAAAATTTACAGCATTTGGAATAGACTAAAAAGCTAAATGCAATGCAAATTTAATATATAAATTTTACCATATATTCTTTACTTCCCAGTTCTTATCACACTGGCATGTAAAGATGTTTCTGGTGAATATAACTATCCTGAAGGGATTTACACCCATATAAATTATTGATTTGTAGTGCCTAGTTCCAGAGAAAAGCAGATGTGAAAGACTGTCACACACCTTCTAAAACAAAAAAGAGTGGCAACGAAAACTCTGCTTCTGCCCATTAAAAATTGATTCATCTGATTTTAGATCATGGTGCTTAGTTTCAGATTTCACTGAATTGCTTTCTCACTTTCTCTCTCTCTTCTCTCTCTTTCATTCTGTCCCTCTCTAGTCAAAATTTTAAAAATTTAAATGGATGGATAAATAAAGTGAAATGAAATAATTCTTTAAAAAATATGTTGATTGAAAAATGAGTATGGAATAGAATGTTGCTTTTTTATTTTACTAAATGTTATCTACTCTTTCAAAATAACTAAAAGTTAAAATTAGAATATTTTCTAACTTTTATACAAAGCAGAGAGGGAGAACTAGGATAATAAGATAATGTGTTAATGTGTATGGCACCTGGAGGTTAAAACAAGTCTTTAGAACTAAGTTTCAGTTCTGTTGATTAAATTCTCTTGCATCATTTCACTTTTTAGAATACTCTCATCACACACACCCCTTTCTCCATTTGAAAAGCACATTATGGGGGCTGGCAGGTGGTGTGATGGTTAAAGGCACTGTGGTTCGAGTCCCAGACCTGGTGGTTTGCTTTCTCACTTTCTCTCTCTCACTCTGTCCCTCCTGGTCAAATTGAAATAAACAAATGAATAAATAAATAAAGTTAAATAAAATAATTCTTTAAAAAATTTAAAACTACCTTATGCCAGATTCCATGCTTCTCCTTAAGATTTCTCTGGAATATACTCTCCTTGAAAATATTTGGATCACAGATATCTGTTCTTTCATTCTATAGATGAACTATATGGGTGAAACAAATAGACATAAATCCTTGTGTTTTGAAATTTATATTAGGGGAATGAATGGAAGATGAGCAATAAGTAATAAGCATAATAAATAAGTAAATGATATGGACTATTACCAAAAGAGCTACAGAGAAAAGAGCTACAGAGAAAATAGAGCAGGGCAAGCAACTCCAGATAGTAAGAAGTAGGTGGGAATTTTTCAATGTGAAATAAAGTGGTCAGAACATATTTTGTGGAGAAGTTAATATTTAAACAAAATTTTGAAGCAAATGGAAGTAGAAACATGCGTATCTGGAATAGAGCCTGGATTACAGCAGTCACTTTACTGCAGGAGAGTAAACAGCCAGTGTGAAGGCTGTTACACTGAAGGTGTCTGTTGAGTGAGAGGAAGATCAAGGGGCCCAGGCAGGGGCTACTAGAAGACTAGCCTATGATGATGTCAGAATGTAGAAGAAGCAAGGACTGGAGGGTCTTGGCCATCAGAAGGTTTTCTATTTTGTTTTTAAGTATTTTATTTTATTTTATATTTTATTTCTTCCATGAGAAAGCCAGAGACAGAGAGAGAGATCGAGAGAGAGAGAGAAAGGCATCCCATCAGGATCACCATGTCATGTTCTACCCAACTCAGCTGACCCCTGAATCATAGGCAAACTGATACCGGATGGGTTCAGGGAAGTCCTGGGATGTGAATCCAGGACCTTTCTCATGTGAGTCCAGTGGCCTTAAGGCTATACCATCACTCAGCTCTGATTAGCTGTTTGCCATAAGAATAGCATTTCCTGACTTACATTTCTAAAAGATGACCCTAGATGCTAAGTTAATACACTAAGGTGGCAGCCAGTGTGGGCAGGACTTTTATTTTTTTAAGATTTTTGCCATAGGGCTATTTAGGAGGCTACTCTAATACTCTAGGTAAGAAGTAATTGCCCTTCATACAAGGGTGATAGAACTGGGGATGGTAAAAAAAGGTAAGAATTGGCCACATGGCCACTTTCTAGATCTATTCTGATGTAAGAGTCACAGAATTTCCTGAGAGATTAGATATGAAAACATGGCTGCCTTTCCCAGCATCATTACATCATATGAATGATTAACTTGTCTTTTGTATCTTCTCCAAGTTGAGCAGTTTTTTTCTACTTAATGTTGAAACCACTTTTATACAATATACAATGCTCACATTTCACTCATTTTTTTGGGAGGGGCAGTTATATTTGCTTTTTCATCCATCAGAGACTTACAATGAGAAAAAAGGTTTAAGGGGTACAAATACTTGACCATAAGAGTGATCCACCTTTTAAAGAGAAGATGCTCAGTCTCTTGTTTTTTATTTGTTCTTTAATGAACTGGCCTGTGTTTATATGGTCACAGAACAAAACTGGGTTTTTGAGAAAGTCATGGTGCATTTTTGTATAGAGAAACATAGGGAACCAGCAGTTAGCGTAATGGCTATGTCGCTGGACTCCCACATAGACCACGGTTCTTGTCCCGGACCCGGTGGCTTAAAACTCACGCCACGCATGTGTGCGTGCATGCCCAAGATCCCGAGAGGAGAATGGAGGAGAAGGGATTGTGGCGACCATCTCCCCTGGGGGGTGATTTCTTGCTTTCTGTCTCTATGTCTCTCTCTGTCTGTCTGGTGAACGCACGTGTCCTATAGCAAAAACCTCTCCAAAAAAAGAAAAACATAGAAATATATGTCATGACTTTCTCAATGACCTTATAGAACCTAGACTTGTTTCATAATTTATCTAGGTGATTTAATATGCTTTCAATAGCTTTATCATAGTCCTGACAGTTACAGCTTTTATTCTTCCTCCAAAATATCAAGATATATTTAATTGTTGCTCTGAAAAAAAATCAAGAGAACTTTAACATCTGACTAAGAAGATGGCTGAAGGAAAGGATACTAACCATAAAACAGTATTGCCAACTAGTTACTCCAAGTCAATTCTATGAGTAATAATGATGTTACTGAGTAAGTGTAGAAGTTATATCTAGGTAACCCGTTTTTCTTTACGCTAACCTATGTAATCCTCACAAAAACTTATGAGTTGGTGATTGTACTATACAGAGGAGCATATTGTCTCAAAAAAGTGAATTAATTTCTCCACATGTTACCACTGATAATTGATGGAGTCAGACTCAGAACTGTTTCTAGAATTTGGTTCTATGGGACCAGCAAATGATGTGGCAGTTACATCACTGGACTCTCACATGGTGATTCAAGTCCTGAGCCTGGTGGTTTGAAAAATCATCCAGAGTGTGTGTACGTGCATGGCCAAGACCTCAGGAAGAGAATGGAGGGATTGTGGTGTGGCCATCCCCCAAAGGGTGTAATTTATTACTTTCCCATTTACTGTCTCTGTCTCTCTTTCTCTCTCCAGAGAGTGCACATGCCCTATGGCAAAAACTTCTAAAAAAAAAAAAAAAGTTGATTCTGTCAACACTGTGAGAGCAAGGTCTTTTTCTGCTTGTTGCAGTTGGTGGACAGCATGAAAGAGACAACGAGCCATAAATGGACATTGTTCCATGTAACAGTGTTGCTAAGAATTAGTCTTCCCAAGAACAAAAGATAGAATTGCTCAATAAGGTTATAGGATCTCTATGGCCTTGACCCAAGATGCATTTTCATTCAAGAGGAAAAACTGCCTATTCCATTTACCTCCCAAAGAAAGCTTCCAGCCTCTACCAACTCTGCTGTGGTATTTCCTACCAGTTCTTATTGCTTTGGTTGTAGGAGACATTCATTCCCTGCCCCTAAACTAGATTAGAGTCCCTGTCTTGGGACTAATTGCTGCTATAGTTCATCTGCAGGGAGTAAAGTTATATGATGGATGGGAAGACCTGTTTATGAAGTCTGCAGTGTTCCACAGACCTTTAACAAATATTAAGTAGTGCTAGTATAAATCTAAAAATAATTTGATGCATGTCTTTTTTACAGGCTAGAAGAATAAAAAGTCACCATCTGCCTTTCCACAAAATAATATAAATGGAGCTAACACCACGGATTTAAACTGAGAAAGCTTCTAAAAATTAGGGAAGTAGAAGGCACAGAATTCTCTCCCTCCAAAGTTTATTGGCTTTTCCAAATGACATTGAAGGCTTGCTTCTTAAAAATTTGCTTACTGGCTCTCAAATGAAGTATGCCAGTGAATAATAATTGACATTAATTGCTATGTTCAAGATATCATCAACAAAGTCAAAATGACTGATAATAAGCAAGTCCTAGCTGTTTAATCACTTCTCAACTAAAGTTGCATTATTGGAAAAGGCAAAAATTGCACAGTCATAACATTAATGTGTATTTTAATGATTCTAGCTTAACACAAACATATATGAAAAGTTTATTTTCAGATGAATTTAAATATAATAAAGGACTAGAAACTTTTTAAAGATAAATTTTAATTTAGCAATCTTTTAGGAATGCTTTCAAGATTGCCAAGCTTTTAGCCTTCAAGACACATGAGGATGCTTATAATAAGAAAAGGGAATGTAACCTTCACCATTGTATAATGGTGCCCTTGGAAATTATTTACTCACTTGGCTATTTGTCTTTTCCTTATCAAATACATATATTCAGGGTACTAGGTTCACCCATAACTGGAGAGATACTATTAAGCTTGACTCTTCATCAGGTTAGAATTCAGTATCTTGTAATTATTAAGTTGTACTAGGTTTCCATGTGTCTCTCTTAGGTAGCCACAGTTACAAAACAAACCTGGAAATCATTTCTCTAGTTTTGGGAAAAGTTAAAAACTCCCACCAAAATGTTTATTTGAAGAGGAAATATTTTGTTGATATATTCTAAGCACCTAAAACAGTACCTGGTAAACAGTTGGGCTCTCAATAAATATTTAGTGAATGTGGGTTAAATGAATAGATGTTCTATTTTTCTCACTACCAGTTCCATCGTTTCAGTAATATGTGTGCTTTTCCAGTGCTAAGCAACATACTAGGTCCTAGGAAAAGTAGAATGAGGTAGAAGACTAATTGTCTTCTACCTTTTGTTCTCGGGAAGACCAGTTCTTAGTAACACCGTTACATGGAACAATGTCCATTTATGGCTCATTGTCTCTTTCATGCTGTCCACCAACTGCAAGTAGAATAAAGTGCAAGTAGAATAATAGTTGAGACCCCATTCACAACGTTGAGTGGCTAGTGATCTAGTAGAGCAGGACAAAAGGTAGGATGAACCTAGTCATGATGGTGGAAGCAGGAGGGAGGAGCTACACAATGGCTGAGATAGCATGGGGGGTTCAGATGCAGTTTCCAGCCCAACCTAAACAAGCCAGGTACGGCATATGCCTGTGGGACTAGTTCACTGGAAGGCTGGTGCAGGAACCTGGGATGGGACATGGAAAGACCTTATCAAAAAACAGCTCTCTCTCTCTCTCCTGTGCTCACTCTCTCACTGTCTCATTTAAAAAACTGCAGTGAGGCTGGGTAGAGTAATGCCAGGCTATGAATAAGCACTGTGTGATCCATAAAAAAGAAAGCACTACCCAACCAAGAAAATGAGATAAGACTTTAAAGGGGAGAAGATGCATAACCTGGATCTTGTGAAACTGTCAAGAGTCAGTGATGATTCTGCTTACTTCCACTAATTCAAAAGTTGACCTTAAAATCATGGGTTTTTTTTGTTGTTGTTATTTATTCATTTATTTTGAGAGAGAGAGAGAGAGAGTTCCAAACATGTCTTCATGCTGTGATCCCGCTGCAGTCTCAGCCAGCTCAGATGATGGGCCTATTACAGAAAGGCTCTAGGATGTGAACCTATAGTCTTCCCATGTGGTTCTAGTTGCATTACCACTGCACCAATGTCTGACATGAAATTCTCATCACTCTTTAAGATGCCAGTTACTCTAACACTGAAATTGCAACTCGACCGTTTAGCTTTACTGTTTGTTCATTGAGATAGGCCTTAACATGAACAATACGTATTCAGTGCTACACACAGTCCTGGCATAGGTCCATGGATGAGACAGCACAATTCCTGCTCTAGTGGATTCACACTGCACTGAAAAAGACTTACATTAAAAATACAAATCCAACGGAACCTGGTTAGAGTAAGAATGAGGGAAGTGCAACAGTGTGTCATGGACACAAAGAGCTAAAGACTCTTACCTGGTCTGTGGGCTGGGAAGACTTTGCATAGGCAAGGAATTCATGGCTGCGATCTGGTGGGTAAGAATAGACAAGCAGGGAAAGATGGGAGGGGGATAAAAAGGAGGGAAGGGCATTCCAGGAAGAGGAAGGAGCATGTGTGAAACCACACACTCCCATAAGATCCAAAGACAAATTTGGAGGGAGCCTTTAAAATGACTGGCTTCAAGAGCACATGGAAAACAGATCTTCCTGTCACTCCTCCTCCATTCCACATTCTCCTGGGCCCTTTCAATACTGCCTTCCCTGACAGGCAACAGGACACACAGGCTCTCAGTTTTCCGGAATTCTCCTCCCACTGACACTGAAGTTGCAAGCCACAGGTTTCTTGGAACTGTGAATATTGTTTGAACTCAAGCTAAAACTGGAGATGTGTTTTGAGTCATATTATGCAAGCATATTTATACCATCTGTTTATGACACTTACAGGTGGACACTATGATTCATTACACATACAACATACTAAACATAGAAGCCTGGAAAATCCTGAGCTCTAGGGAGTTGCTGGGTAGGAGTAAGAGTGCAAAAAAGAGAGAAATTTTTTCTCAGAATTTTACAGCTTCTCTAATAAAATTGTATCTTGAAAAATAGGCTTAAAATTTTGTATTAAATGACAGCATGTGCATAAACTTGTCAGAGAGAGAAAGCACTCCCCAATGGGGCAGGGTCATGACACAGTCCTTGGTCCTCCATTTCTCCATTGCATCAGGATTTGGGGCACACGTGCACATTTGCCTGACATGTCTTTCAAGCTGCCAGAGATGGGATTCAAATTGCAGTGGCCAGGCAGGACTAGGCTCCTAATGCATAGCTCTCAACCACCACCCTTTGAGGCTGACATAAGAAAATAAAAGGCTTTTGAGAGCATGTCATCATCTAGGTTTGAGCAGATAAGGATAGAGGATGAGGGAAATGGGTGACAAGATATATGTTACTATGACCAGTTATGGGAGATTTCCCTTTTCTTTGGGCGTGTGAAGCTGTGTGTGTGTGTGTATTTGTGTACGTGTGTGCATGCACATGTTAAAGAATCAGAAACTATTTGCTTATTATGGAGTCAGAAACAAATTATCTCCACAACAAAAGGAAGGACTTGGTTCTAAGACAATGACTTCTTTCTCTTTAGTAATGCTTCTACATGATTTGGAATTCACAGATTGTGTTACTTATCTTCATAGACCAGCAATTTATTAGACTAAAAAAACATATTAAGACTCTTTGATCACAATATGCATAATCATAAAAATAAAGCCTCAGACAGTTACAGTTTTGCTTTCATAAATTATTCCCCTATCCATAAATTAGGAGCTCCACTGCCACAAGCCAAGGCTGGTATCACCCTATTATGTTATTTTAGCCAAGTGTGCAAACTTTTAACAACCTCCTAAATAGCAACAACTTTTAAAGTAGTTTCAATAAGTTCAAAACCAAACTGTCTGATGAGACCCTTCCCCTTGGGTGGTGAAATATCCAAAAGAGTCAAGAAAGAAAGAACTCACTGTTGTATTCAATTAGTTGAGAAACCATCAAAGTAAATAAGGCAATACCTTTAAGAACACACAAGAAAGGAGTCAGTGAAGTAGAACAGATTAAAAGAAAAAGGAGAAGTCTGCTTTAGCTACCAAGTGACCCCAGGGGTGAAGAATAATTTTTTTCTTGAGGACACTTTTAGTAAAGGTCTCCCAGTAAGATGGCTCAGTGGAAACAATTTCTTTCATGTCTATAGGGAATTGATGAAGTTTGCAGGAAATACAGGCAGAGTTTAATTCCAAACAAAATACAATAGGTCAGCTATTGGGAGCAACTTTAGAAATCTTTGGCTTCTTCTTAGAATACTAATGGCTTTGAAAAAATCCCACTGGCCATGAGGTAAGTCATTTACATCTGAAAAATAAGACATAGAACAGAAGAAAACTCATTAACTCTATGTCATGTTGTGTCCTCCCCTCAAGATAGTTTTTACAGAATTCTCAGCCTTCTTAGACAGCCAATAATAGTCATTACAGGAAGTTATTTTTAGCCATACTTTGTTCAACAACTATCTATTGAGTCCTACTATAGGCCAGGATTTGTGTTATACTAAAGCGATACCCAAATCTATGAGATACTTGACTTGAAGTGTAAGGACAAAGAGGCTGACTTTCTGGCAAAGCAGTGGAATACAGGTTAGGAAAAGATCCTAAATGGTAACCATGGTTCAAATCCCTGGTCCAGTCAGTCTGTGGCAAGCAGGATACCCACACCCATCCACACCCAGGATCTTATGGGCGGGAGAACTAGAGATGTGTTCAGACCCTGTGGATAGTGTTCTTCTCTCTCTTTATCTGTCTCTTGGGTACACGAGCTCTGCCATGAATTAAACAAACAAACAAACAAACAAAAACTATAAAGAATAAGAGTAAGGAAAATGCCATTAGGTATTTATACAATTATTCTTATAAACTTATAGCATAAATAGTGATGTGGAAGCTCCAAAGATACAACTTTATCTGAAAGAAGTGACATATATTAACACAATGATTTCCAAAACCTAAATTCCAATAAAAGGTTCAGTGAATACGCATTCAGTAAATCACTACACGTGTGCTTGTAGAAGACATGACTAATCAATCACTGAGCTTACCTCTCAACACAATGCTTCAAGTACAACAAATAGGTAAGAGCTGGCACGGAACTTATTTGCTAATCTGGCTCTCTACAAATGTAAGGAATTATTAATATACTTTTGAAAGCGATTACCTGAATTGCCCTTTGCCAAAGAGTTTCAATTGGATAATTTAAAGAGCAGAGCATCAGGTATTAGGTGAGCCAAATTTATGACCTAGCTTTGTAACTGTGGCTAACCTTTTTATATCAAAGATTCTTTTCCTTCTTTTCTTATAAGAAATGGGGAAATACAGCCTGCCTGAGAAGATTCTGGAGTGCTAAATATTAAATATAAAATTATTATATGTATGTATTCTGAGTATTAAATTATTAAACCAACAAAAATTGTAGATTGTCATGATAATGTTCCTCATTACATTCTTGTTGATTTTAGAAATCTTTCCGTAGGATTATGTGATTTCTCCCATGGCATGATACCCACCCTTACCCTTACCTTGCCAGTTTTGGTTTTAAAAATGAAAATCAAAGGTATCTTTAAAGGGGAAAAAAAAGTTAAAGGGTGGGGGAGAGGGGAGAGATGGCAGAATTCTTGAGCAAGGGGTCTTGAGCCGGATTATGGGATTTGAATCTTATATCTGCCATTTGCTGTGTGATCTTGGGCAAGACACTTAATCTTTCTGGCCTGGTTCTTCATCTATAAAATGAGCTTACTAACAACCTTTTTCATAACAGTTTTGTGAGCTCCAAAGAGACAACACAAGTAAAGTTTTTAAAGCGACGTTTATGACATAGCACACAATAAATAGGAGTTATGCTTTATTGACCAAATAAAGCTTATTGTGTGTCTGCTATGTACCAGATTTTCAACTGTGTACAAACGTTCCCCAACTCCCACCAAACCACAAATTTGTTCAGTTCAGGACATGCATCTCTTTTTATTGATTGATTGATTGATTGATTGATTGATTTAAAGGTTTGTTCCATAGGGCATGTATGCTTGCCAGAGAGACAGGACAATAAGAGGAAAAAGGAGGATTCACAGTCCCCCACCCCCGTTCCCAGGAGAGATGGCCACACTGTAGTCCCTTCTCTATTGTTCTGAGATTTTAGACACTTTCCCACATGGGCCCAGCATGAATTTCAAACTTCCAGGTCTGGGACTCAAACCATGGTCAGTCATGTGAAAGACCATCACCCTACCCACCACACCACCTGCAGTTCAGGACAAGCATCTCAATGTGCTAAAACCAAGGACAGTCTATGTTTCTTTCTCTCTCTCTTTTTTTTTTCATAGAGGTTTTTGCATTAGTGCACATGTGCTCACTGGAGGGAGAAAGAAGCAGACCCAGTGAGAAGGAAAGTGAGAAATCACCCCTCAGGGGGATGGCCACACAGCAATCCCGTCTCCTCCATTCTCCTCCTGGGATCTTGGGCACACTTGCCTGGCATGAGTGTTCAGTCACCTGGTCTAAGACTCGAACCTCAGTCGGCCATGTGGAAATTCAGGGACATAGCTGCTATGCCATCTGCTGGCCCCAGTTTGTTTCTTATCAAGAGAATTTTCTTGCTTTAGGGAAAAGTTCAAAATTCTGTCTGAAAAATCTATAATCTTAAAGATAAATTAGAAATAAAATGACGTTCAAAAAGATGTCAAATTTCGGGACCAGCAGTTAATGTAATGGCTATGTCGCTGGACTCCCACATAGTCGACCATGGTTTGAGTCCCGGACCTGGTGGCTTAAAACTCACGCCGGGTGCATGTGCATGCGTGCCCAAGATCCTGAGAAGAGAATGGAGGAGAAGGGATTGAGGTGTG
>NW_006159447.1:2416544-2424880 GCF_000334495.1 Tupaia belangeri chinensis | reverse complement strand
AGCAGAAGCAGGAAGGTCACCTCCACCTCCCCCATCCCCAGAAGATCATAAGACCCTTGTTCCTGGAAGAAAGGATCACCCTCATCTTTGAAGACATAAAGAAGAATCTGAACAAAAAGTCATTGCTATATTCATCCCAGCTTGTTACTTTTAGCTAATACCCTATGCCCTCTAGTCATATTTCTCCACAACATTCTAGTCTTCATCAAACCTAAGAATAAAACTATAAACTAAATACAGACACACAGAAGTAAGAGTTCAAAGACAACTAAAAAAATGGCCAACTTAGTGGTAGGGACAAGTTTGGAGTTGAATGCTATCTTCCAGATTTTAAACAGGAAGATTGGACCACAACAGAAGATAGATTAAGTACATGAGACTAAACTGGTGAAACAGAATCTTATGAGTTTTGACTAAAACATTACTGATTTTATTCTATGTTTTGTTTTCTGGATTTAAGGATTTTTGTCTTGTCTTGCGCTGCCAATATGTTCGTGTAGCTACTATTTGAACAGAATCCTAATCTGTTTCCTGGCTTTAAGTTTTAAGCAAAGCTCTCTTAGTGCTTTTGTTTGTTTGTTTGTTTTTGATTTATCTAAATTAAGCTGCTTTTCTTGAAATTAAAAAGTATTTAAAAATACCTGTTTAATGACCACAGTAAGCTATACAGCATCAGCTAGGTGCTACTTTATAGTATATTCATTCTACTCAGAGTCTCAAGCCCAAAGTCAGACATGCGTTCACAGATATGTATGTATCAGCTGAACTTGCTATTGAAAGTAGTTAATTAAGATATTTTGTGAATCAATAAAATATGGGGGGAGGAATGGAAAGCAACTATAGACACACCAAAGACAGTGTTGGAGGAGGCTGGGAAATGGCAGAGGGTGAGAAATAGGTGGAAATAAGTGTATATAAACATACATATACAGATGAAACAAGAAATGGAAAATTATTTGCCAATGCTAACATGTATGATTAAGCCACTATACAGTGTATTCTTGATGGGAAATCACATTTTGTATGCTGTGATGATGCTCAGTGAATGAATGTAAAATAAATAAATAATAAATAAAATAAACAAATTGGGCCAGCATCCATAGCCTAGAGTCAGAGCCCATGTGGTCATCTACAGTTTAGACCTCATCCTTGGCAGTTTGAGAAATACACCAAGCATGTATTTTGAGTGCTCAAAATTCCAACAGAATGGAGAAATGGATGACCACTCCCAACTAGGGAATGATACTTTCTCTCTCTCTTTGTCTCTTTCTGGCAAGAACATGCACCCTTTGACAATTAAGAAAAGAAAATTCACAAGCTTACCCATTTCTTTGAATCTTTATAAAGACTCCCGTGTCATGTGAAACTGGTATCAATAAGTGTATGTACTTTTTTTTTTTTGAGAGGTTTTTGCTATGGAGCTCGTGTGCTTGCCAGAAAAACAGAGAGAGACAAAGTGAGAAATCACCCCCAGGGATATGGCTACACTGGAATCCCCTCTCCTCCCTTCTCCTCTAGGGATCTTGGGCACACACGCACACATGCCCAGCATGAGTTTAAGCCACTGGGTCCAGGAGTCGAACTGTGGTCGACTACATGGGAGTCCTGTGACATAGCCATTACACCAGCTACTGGTCCCAATAAGAGTATATCCTTTTCTCCTGTTAATCTGTCTTTTGTTACTGGGATCTCAGCCATAAGCCTAAGATGGAAGCAAAATATATTTTTCTCATACCCTTGTATCTTTTTTTTTCTTTCAATAATTTATTATGTATTATATTCTATGCTGAACAACCTCAAAAATTCAAATTATAGTGAACGCCTCAGAAATAATGTTAGCTTTGATATTACACGTAAGTCCAATGAGTTTTTAGAAGGAAACTCAAATTATCCTATCAAAGTATAAATTGAGTCATTGCACTAAAGTGTTCTAGGTGATTACCCACAATCTAAGTTTTTTGTTTTATTTTGTTTTGTTTTTTAACTTTCTAGAGGGCTTGTGTCCTTGAAAGGGGGAACATGAAAAAGCACCCCCATGGGGGTTGGCCTTCTCTATTTCTCCTTTTGGATCTCTGGACACACACGCACATGTGCCCAGTGTGACTTTCAAGACACTAGGTCTGGCACTTAAACTGCACAGTCAGTCAAGTGAGATCCAGCCTCCTTAACCACCATACCACTAGCTGGGGCCAAACTTGTTTTAATGTCATCTTTTTTTTTTTTTTTTGAGAGTTTTTTTTGCTATAGGGCACATACGCTCGCCAGACAGACAGAGAGAGACATAGAGACAGAAAGCGAGAAATCACCTCCCAGGGGGGATGGTCACGCCGCAATCCCTTCTCCTTCATTCTCCTCTCGGGATCTTGAGCACGCATGCACACGCGCCCGCCGTGAGTTTTAAGCCACCGGGTCCAGGACGCGAACCACAGTCGACTACGTGGGAGTCCAGTGACATAGCCATTACGCTAACTGCTGGTTCCCTAATGTCATCTTTTTCAGTTAAAAAATTTTTTTGAAAAGCCCAGCTACAGTGTTACAGGCTGCTAGGATGCTGTGCTCCACAGAACACAGACTGAGAACACATGAGAGTCCTGGATTCAACTCCTGTTCCAACTTAGAGGCTGGACATGGTGATAAGTACCTATAACCCCAATCACTCAGGGAGGCTGAGGCAAAGGGATCATGAGCTTGAGGTTGGCTTGGGCAGCATAATGAGTCCCTGTCTAAATAAGAGCCAGGCATGATGGTGTGTGCTCATGGTCCCAGCTGGGAAACTGAGGAAGGAGGATCATGACATGGCCAGAGACTGTTTTTAATAAAACAATGGGGCCATTAGGTAGCATGGTGGTTAAGGCAATGGACTCCCACATGGCCAACCACAGTTCAAGTTCCAACTGGCAGCTTGAAAATCATTCCTGGTAAAAGTCCATGCATGCCCAAAATCCTGAGAGAAAAATGGAGTTGAAGGAATTGCAAGGTGACCAATAGCTCTGGGGAATGGTTTGTCATTTTCCCTCTCTCTGTCTCTCTCCAACTAGCACACATTACCTATGGCAAAAACCTAAGCAAACACAAAAAAATGAGGAGTCACCTCCAATATATGTATACTATTAATTTACAAATTACATGGAGAGACAACTATACTCTAATAAGTAATACTTATAAAAAGACATCAACAACAGACCATTTTTAAAACTGAGATAAAATACGTGTTTTAGTACTTCTTTCTGAACCTCCATGGATAGCCCTATATAGACTCCTGAAGTTCTCACACCTCACATAGAAGACATCTATCTCTTCTGCGTAATTTAGATAGGTTAAAACAAATTGCATAAGGAAAGTATAACCATAAAATGACAGAGAAATGTTTATTTTTATGAGGCCAGAACATTGTGAAAATGAATGGGAACTTTATGTCAAGCCAAACAGCACTTCGCTGGAACAAATATGCAGCAAAAATTCCATGAAAGAATGCAGCACATTTTCTTGGTAGTTATTGTTTTATAATTAAAAGCTAATGAACTGAGTGGAAGAGTAAGCTCTGTCTCTGGAGCTACATTTCCTGGAGTCAGATACTGACTCTACCTCTCTTTACCAGTGTAGCCTTGAACATATTGTTTAGCCTTTTTGTGTCTCAATTTCTTCATTTGTAAGAAGTAGAATGAGAGCCACCTTTATCAGTGGTAGCTGTGAAGATAAGAGCACTACCTGGCACATAGTATACCTTCTTGGCTAAGAGGCTATTCTTAACATTAATAGGGACCCCAGAGAAAGCTAAAATTTTGCCAGTTTCTAGTTAAGCACATAAGAAGCTTGGTAATGTCCTTTTTGTCCTAACAACAAGTGAAAAGCTGGCAAACCAAGAAACAACAACTCTTCTTAGATATATGAAAGAAGTGAGGTCACAGGGCAGGCACACCACTGCTTCCGACATAGGAGAACAGTCAGGGGGATACAGAGACTCACAGCTTACTGGAGCAGAAATCCACAAGTAGAAGGTGCCATAGGAACCAGTGCAGTAGGAATACCTCAACTGTAATTGACTTATTGCTGGAGCTTCGATGTGGACAAGTCTGAAAGTCAAAAAGTCCAGTGAGACCAATCATGGGAGAGTTCCCACACTTTTATGAAGTTTACCTGTTGGTGTATAGTAGTAAAGAAAAATTCTCCTTCTTACAGAAGAGGAAAGTGGAAAGTAGCCATTTTGAAATACACCAGAGCATTCTCTTCTTCCTTCTGGAGAAATTATTCAACTGGAGACAAGTAGGCTAGGATTTTTCAGAGCCTAACTGATCTGGGAGAAGATAAACACTCAATTCCAACCCAAACTAGCTGTATTGTCTTACCTTATACAGGGTCTGTGGTGCAGGGGAGATGGTGTAAGTAAAGACCACAGTCCAGAGACACAGGCCTGCTGAAAGACTGAGACCTAACCGTAGGAGTATATATGGTTCACCTCCCCCATATGTTCCCACCACCTTGCTAAAGGCCTACTTAGAGTGATTTCTTTTACCTAGTACATCATTCCTTCTATAAAGAAAAAAATCGCAAAACATACTAAAAGGAGAAAAAAAATCTTTGAAGAGAAAGTTAAAGCATCAGAACTAGATTTAAATATGACAGGAATATGGAATTATCAGATACTTTTTAGAGATTTTTGCCTTAGGGTGTGTGTGCTTACCAGAGGGAGAAAGACAGAGACAGTGAAAGTGAGAAATCACCCCCCCCAACCCTGGGGAGGGTGCTGCAGTCTTTTCTTCTCCATGCTAGTCCTGGGATCTTGGGCACCTGCACACATGCACCTAGCTTGATTTTTCAAGCCACCAGGTCCAAGACTCCAACCACGGCAGGCATAACTGCTACATCATCTCCTGGCTCCAAATTGTAAAATTTTAAAGTTATCAATGTGATTAGGGCCTAACAAATCATACAGACAGCATGTAAGAATAGTTGTGCAAGAAGAGATGTGAAAAGATATAAATTCTAAGAAAGAATAAAAGATACATAGAGATAAAAACACTATACCATAAGTGAAGAAGGTATTTGTTGGGCTTATTAGTAGACGGGATTCTGTTGAGAAAAGAGTTTCTGAACTTGAAGCTATCACAATAGAAAACTCTGAAACTGAAAGCAAAGAGAACAAAGGAAATGGAAAAGATAAATAAAACAAAACACAAAAACCCAGAGAAGAGAATCCCAGAACTTGGGGACAACTATGAAAGCTGAAACATATGTGTAATGGAAATACCAAGAGGAGAAAAAGCAGTAAGAGCAGAAACAATAGCTGAAGCCATAATGACTGAGAATTTTCCCAAATTTATATCAAACACCAACTCAAAATTCCAGGTAGTTTAGAAAATACCAAAGGAGATAAATGCAAAACACATGCCACACACACACACACACACACACACACACACACACACACAGAAAGAAAAACAAAAACTACCACCCCTGAATGCTATATTTATACTTTAGGAGATAGGGTAAAAAAAATTCTTACAAGAAACTAGAAGGAAAAAAATAGTGTATCAATAGTGTATCAATAGTGTATCTGGAGGACCAAAGGTAAGACTTTTAACCAACTTCTCAGAAACCACTCAGGATGAGAGTAGTGTGAAATAGGTAGTGTTGAGAGAAAAGAAATCACCTCACCAACCTAGAATTCTGTGCCTCACAAAATTTCCCTTCAAAAAATGAAGGATAAATAAAGGCTTTCTTAAACAAATAAAAAAAGGTTTGTGGGAATTTATTGCCAATAGACCAGCCTTGCAAGAAACTGAAAGAGGTTCTTTAAAGAAAAGGAAAAATATATAGATCAGAAACATAAATCTGCATAAAGAAAGGAAGAGCATCAGAGAAGGAATAATTAAAGTATTTATTTCTCTTATTCTTAATTGAGCTAACAGATAATAGTTTGCTCAAAATAAAAATAGCCACAGTGTACTCAGTTGCAGTAATGTATTTGGTCTATAGAGGCAGTAAAAAGATCAGTTGCAGGCAGCACGTGGGGGGCACAGGGGAGGATGAACAGGCAGAGCACAGAGGGGTTTTAGGTCAGAATAGAAACTATTCCATTTGATAGTATAAGGATGGATCTACATCATTATTAGTTCAAACCCACAGAATGTACAGAAACCTATCGCGAACCCTAATGTAAACTATGGACTTTGTGTGTGTGTCAGTTTAGGTTATCAACTACTAAATGTACCACTCTACTAGAGGATGCTGACAATGGGAGAGGCCATGCATGTGAATGTGGTCAAGGGGCAGAGGATGCTAAGGAAATCTCTATACTTTCCAATCAATTTTGCTGTGAGCCTAAAACTAATTTTAAAAATAAAGTCTTTAAAAAATTGCTTCATCTGCTTTATTTTTGAATAAATTCTTAAACTGCTTCAGGTGCCAAAGCATAATCTTCTTGAAGTGAGTTTAATCCTTAATCTATAGATGAGGAGATCAAAGGTGATTTACCTAGCTTCCCAAGGGAACAGAGCAGGAAATAAAAATCAGATCCCATTTATGCTGTGCCCCATGAATCTGTCACTTCTAGGGGCTCTATTTTAAATTCCCACACATTCCATCCCTGAGAGAGAGTAATTTGTATAGGGTGGACTGGACCAGAGAGCCTTTCCTCCCACCTCACCTGTCTGGGCTTGCTGGATTTTATTGAAATGAGTCTCGAAGGTGAATTTTATAGGTGGATGTTGACAGGAGGATACATCAGGGTATGAAAGGCACTGCCTGCCTAATGAAGGAAACTGGAACAATTATCTGTTTGTGTTTAAGAATTTCAAGTTGGTCCAGATTAGTGGCATACTTAGAAACAGAGTGAACTGCAATGCTTGAAGCCACACTGCCTACTGCAGATTGAGATCCCCGAGTCAGCTTGAAAACATCCCAGGTGTGTGTGTGTGTGAGCGTGTGTGTGTGAGTGTGGACGTGCCTAAGATCCTGGTGAGCTGGAAGGCCAGGGAAAGGAGAGCGCAGCATGATGACACCCTGTCTAGGGTGCCTTTGTTGCACTCCTCTTTTACACACACATATGAGCCCACCTGCACATGCTCTATCATGAATAATAACAGTAATAAAATCCCAACTAGCACTCAATGAATTATAAAATAGGATTTATTAATTGAGGCTATTAAGAGTAAAAGAGAAGGAAGGAAGTGGGAAAGTAGGGAAGGAGAGAAGAAGGAGGAATTGTTATTGACTACCTATTACATGCCAGGTGCTATGCTAGAAAACATATGCTTTCTCATATTTGTTCATTTAGTCATAACAATTCAGTGAGGCATTGTTGTTACTACTATTTTACATGAAAGGAAACTGAGACTCAGAAGTTTTAAGTAAATTGTTCAAGATCATAAAAGCATTCAAATTCTTAGCCGGGGACCAGACCCTTGGCTTACTGATTAAGGGAGCTGAATCCCACATGGTCAAATGCAGTTAGAATCCCAGGCCTAGCAGCTTGAAAAATATACTAGATATGTGAGTCTGTATGCCCAAGACCCTGACAGGATGGAGAAATGGAGGAGAAGGGATTACAGTGTGACCACTTTCTCCCTCTCCCTGTCTTTTTGTCTCTCTGTCTCTCTCTCTGGTGAGTAACTTACCCTCCAGCTTATAACCAAAAAATAAAACAAACAAAAGGATTACTGGCCAGAATTTGTGAGGTGTGTTAAAACCTTGGTGATCACCCACTTAACTTCCAAGTGTCCCATGAGACATTCATCAGGGTTCTGAGTAGCTTGTATATGGACAATATGTATGTATAGAAGCTTATTTATGTGTACACACACACACACACACACACACACACACATACACACACACATATTCTTTGATCATGATTCTTTCCAGGTATCCCTTCTCTGGCCTGATAGTGTGACATTTGTTAAATTACTCACTTTCATGGAATCCTAAATGAGGAATACTATCCCAGGACAATATGGGAACTAGGAATCTAAGGAGAGGAATGGTATTCTGGGACTTTCCATCTTTCACAGACATCTAAGCTCTCAGATTAACTTCTTCCACTTACTGCTTACAAATAATAATAATAATAACAATGTTTTACAGAAAGTTTTCCAGTTTGAAAAATAGTATTGTTTGACACTATTCACTTAGAATTCAGTCATTTGGGTCTTGAACTAGATATTCCCATAGATTCACATTTCCAATGTTTTTTCTTTTTCTTGTCTTTTTTTTTTCTGAGATGTTTTTGCTATAGGGTGTATGCACTCGCCAGAAAGACAGAGAGAGACAGAGAGACAGAAAGTGAAAAATCCCCCCGCAGGGGGATAGCCATACCACAATCCCTTCTCCTCCATTCC
>NW_006159447.1:2349007-2415103 GCF_000334495.1 Tupaia belangeri chinensis | reverse complement strand
GAATCCTAACCTGTTTCCTGGCTTTAAGCAAAGTTCCTTGGCGGTTCTTTGATTTAAGTTAAAACTGGTTTTCTTAGTAGTAATGAGTGAACTCATCATTGAAAGTAGATTATGTAGGATATTGTGTGATTAATGCACTGTGGGTGGGGAGGGAATGAAGGACAATTGTGGACACCGGAGGTGGTGTGAGAGGAGGGTGGGAAGGGACAGAGGGTCAGAAAGAGGGGTGGAAATTATTGTAGGAACTAGAAATTTAAAATTTTTTGCAATGTGCATGATTGAGTCACTATGCAGTGTATACTGGATGGGAGATCGCATTTTGTGTGCTGTGATGATGCTTAGGGAAGGAATGTAAATTGAGTTACAAAAAAAAAAGTTTCAGGAAAAAAAAAGTATCTATTTAATGACTGCAGTAGGATATGTAGCCCCAGTTAGGTGCTACTTTATAGGATGCGTAAAGTTAGACTTGTGTTCATGGAAATGTGTTTGCTATGAGGGTATTTGGATTGATTAGGGTCTTTGGTGATTCAACAAAATGTGGGGGGTGGAAACAGTATAGAAACCAAACATAGATACCAGAGACAGTGTCGGGGGAGCGTGGGAGATGGCAGAGGGTAAGAGATAGGGAATCAAGGATGGAGGGAAAAAAAGCAAAACGTACAGAAAACAAGAAATGGAAGATCATTTGCTGACAATAACATATTTGTTGATGTGCTTGATTGAGACAATATACAGTGTACTCTGGATGGAAAATCTCATTTTGTATGCTGTAATGATGTACAGTGGATGAATGCAAATAAATAAATTGAAATAAAAGAAATACAAAAAAAACCAGTCTGACCAACAATGCAGCTGAAACTTACTGAATGCTATACCAGTAAAATGTAAGTAATAGGCTTTCATAAGGAATATCACTTTTTTGCACTTACTAAAATTATAATAACTATAATAATAATTAACTTTGGTCCAGGCTTAGTATTATTATTATAGACAGATATTAGTATATTATCTCATTATAGTTCATGAAAATCTAGGAAGGTTATTATATACCATTTAATAAATAAGGAAATGTCCCTAATTTTCCTGAGCCTTATTGAATAATAAACCCCAAGCAGGATTTGAACTGAGATCTGCTACATACAAGGGATCTTCCAAAAATTCCTGGAAAATGCATATCATGAAAAAACTATTCAGGAATTTTAATTTTTTTTTTTTTGGAGAGGTTTTTTGCTATAGGGTGTGTGCGCTCGCCAGACAGTCAGAGAGAGACAGAGAGACAGAAAGCGAGAAAACACCCCCCAGGGGGGATGGTCATGCCGCAATCCCTTCTCCTCCATTCTCCTCTCGGGATCTTGGGCACGCACGCACACCCGCCCGGTGTGAGTTTTAAGCCACCGGGTCCAGGACGTGAACCACGGTCGACTACGTGGGAGTCCAGCGACATAGCCATTACGCTAACTGCTGGTTCCCAGGAATTTTAATTTTTTTTGCATCAAAATAAACTCATAGTTTAGTTCCATTTCCACGAACTTCTTAAAATCTCTTCATATTTGATGTGCTTGTTGCTTAGCTTCTCTTTAGGCTTTGATGTAATAAAAACTAGTATAGGAGATAGGAAATTCAATTTCCCCCCATGTTCTGTTGCTAATATGTTTTGAGCAAGACCTTTAACTTCTCTAGATTTAATTATTTCACCAGTAAGTGGAATCGTTTGGACAATTGGTTATTAAATTTCAGGCCAACTAAGTTCCCTATTGATACATTGTTCATCACTTTTAAAAACAGCCTTGTACAATAGTTTTATGGTTAGTCTTTAGAACATTTCTTTTTCCTTGTCAGTCAAAATATGTCAATCCCAATAATTTCTAAACATTTACAGAATAAGTTTCCATGCCATTCCACATCCAACCATCCAGCTTGCAAGTATGTATGCAGTGAATGCGCTGGGAATCCAAACAGGGTATAGTAAAAGGGATAAGGATGGCATGAGACAATTATAATTAAATATGTATTGATTTAATAAAACATATCTAGAGTTTAGTAGGAACATAGAGCAATCCCCTATCTCTTCCTGGGGTATATAAGTTATGGCACGGTAGACTAAAAAGTAGAACATTTTCAATGGCTTAACACTAAAACAAGTTTTCCATTCAAGTAAAGTCTAATATAGTTTTTGATATTCCTAGAAAATTGTCTTCCAAGTGATGAACAGGAACCAACTGCTTCCAGCTCATACTTTTGCCATCTTTGAGTACTGCACTTCTAGGCTTAATAGACATAGAGAATGGAGAGTTATGCATACAGTTTTATGACTAGAGTTGTAAAAGTTGTTTATCACATTTGCCTACATCCCATGGCTAGTTACATGCAGGGAATTGTTGCATTGTTCTAGTTACATGCAATGATGACTGAGAAATGTCATCATTGAGAAATTGTCATCAAATGTCTGACCCATCACAAAATCCCCCTCTTCCACTGGTTTTCAGAAATCAAATTGGTGACCAAGTGTCATTAAATACCCCTAAGAACTCAGAGTAATTCACTTAATGTAGTTCCAAATGAGTTGAAGCATGGTTAGAAGCTTTATAGATCAAAAATCTGATGGAGGGGGGCCAGCCCTATAGCCCAGTAGTATAGTTCCAAATGAGTTGAAGCATGGTTAGGAGCTTTATAGATAATAAATATGATGGAGGGGGGCCAGCCCTATAGCCCAGTAGTTAAGAAAGCAAGATCCCACATGGTCAACCGTGGTTAAGATTCAGCCCTGGAGGCTTGAAAAAGATACTAGGTGCATGCATATACATACCCAAAATCTTGATGGAAAGGAGAAATGGAGAAAAATAATTGCAGCATGACCATGTCACATTGAAGAGTACCTACTCTCTGTCTTTCTCTCTCTTTCTGGTGAGAACACATGCCTTCTGACAATTAAAAACAAAAATCCAATGAAGGTATCTGTGACAGAAGGGAATCTTGGACCAAGATCCAGACAGATTTGCTGAGTGTGGTAATCATTTTGGTAAAGCTGCTTAAAGTGGATCCAAACTAGGGTTCCCCACAAAACAATTTTGGAGACAAATTCTCGACTAGAGCTAGTTTATTTAGAAAGTGATCTCCAAAAATATGCATGATGGATGGCAGGAAAATAAAATAGGAAAGGAAGGTAAGCCAAGACAAGATTGCATTATTAAGTATTTCCACTGATATAGACAACTGTTGCTTGAACCTGAGTGTCATTGGAGGATTATGAAATGTGATCCAAGCACCGATCCAAGAAGACTGAAGCTGCACAAGAGATAGCCAATACCACCCAATTCATGCACTCAAGTCCATGTGCACTTCTTTTTTTAAATTTCTTTTTATTTCAATTTGCACTTTCTATTAATCTGACCCATCACAAAATCCCCCTCAAAGTAGTAGCCAGTTTTTAGAATGGAGCTAATGGAATGAGCTCCAGTCCCTGCTACTCTAACTGGTCCTGGAATACATTATTCATATTCTTTCTCCTGCTGCTAGATTATCTGTTATGGACCAAATGCTTATGTCTCCACAAAATTCATATGCTGATCTCATCACCACCAAATGAGGATTTTCCCCCCAATCCTCACTTAAGAAAATACCTGGCTAGGTCTGCAGCATGGCAGCAGAATTTTTGCTTGTTTGTTTTGTTTTTGTTTTTGTTTTGTTGGGTTTTTTCCCCCACCTGTCATCAACATCAAAATATTCATTAATGGCAGTACCCTGAATCTTTATGGAGTTCCTTTAGAACTTCCTATCTCTGACTCACATGTCTCTTACTGGGGAATTTATACTTCTGACCACTTCATGCTCACAAGATCCAGATACATGGAAGTCTCTGATACAGTGTGATATGAAGATAAAGCCTTATTATTAAGAGAGCTCCAGACCAATAAAATTCTCCAGTTATCACTTAACACACTGTTCCTTCTACCTGAACCTCATCACAGCTACCATATGTGACAGTCTTAATAATTGTGCTACTACAAGCCCAAGATTATCACCAGCCAATCCCTAAAGTGATAAAAATTTGATTCCTTTCTGATCTATGAGTAATCCAGCATTAAAATCCCTCCACAGCAATCTGTTTAACAGAAATATTCCTAGCAAATACTTTTTTTCACATGTTTTTTGAAAACAGAATCTCAGTCAAAGTCTTTCAGGCAGGTAATTTAATTGGAAAGTAATCACATGGATTACAAATGATGGAAAGGGGGAGTGAAAAGGAAAAGAGAGAAAATATACAAGTATGAATTGTTTAGTTAGCCATTGGTTTGGTTGATAGGTGCCGAATTTTTCTTGGTATACAATGGAGTTGATATCTGAACTCTTGCCTCAGACTTCTATCCCACATGTATCAAGGTGACCCCATGCTTGTGAATATCCCGTACTTCCATGCTGCCCATTTATGATGGTGAGAGATTCTGTTAGAGTGTTCCATGCTTTGTTGACGGAGAAACTCAAGGGAAAGGAAGACTATGTGGCTTGAACTGAGGCATTTTCAGAATGCATCTGAGTGAAGCTAGTCAAATTCTATGCAGAGCTGCCCTTCATCATAGACTATGACTGAAACAAGAAGTGGAGATTGATGTGACTTACATAGTACACAAGTATCTGATACAGTGTAACATGGAAAGGAATTGAGAAAAATTAGGCTTGACATTTCAACCTTATCCCAAATATTCTATTTTATCCTTTAGCAGATGCCATTGAAGGATTTTTGACTACAGAAATAATGCAATTATATCTGAATATTAGAACAATACAAATAAATTTATAGGCAGTATGAAAGGTACTAGAATTAGCAATAGGGTAAATGGATCTGACCTCATAGCTTAATGGTTAAGGGAGCCAGATCCCACATGGCTGAGATAAGTTTAAATCCTGGTCCCAGAGACTTGAAATACATTCTGGGTACATGTGCATAAGTGCCCAAAATTCTGATGGGATGGAGAAATAGAGCACAAGGCTCTGTTTTTCTATGTGTCCTACCATGCCATATTATTGAGGGCTCTCTCTCATGTAAGCACACATCCCCTCTGGAAAAATAAATAAATAAATACCAATGGATAAGATTATTTTCAGTACAGAAGTGAAAGATGATGATAAACAAAAATGCAGGTAGTAGGAATATACAGAAAATGACCTTTGAACCTGTTTTGGATAAGGTGTCAATGAGTTGGGTTTGGATTAAAAAATAAAAGTACTAGAGAGAAAGGAATCTGGGTGACTGAATGGTGCCACACGAGTTAGGAACATAAATTAGAAAAAAGTTAGCTGGTGTGGTTGAAGGATTGAATATACAAAGTTCACTTTGGTATGTAAAATTTGGAGGAAGGGTTGGAAATGTGGGCATGCAATTCAAACAAGAGTTGAAAATATCAATATGGAGTTGGAAAGAGAGACCAGGGTGAGATAAAATGGCAATTAATAACTTTCAGGTGGTATAAGGAGAGAGGAGGTAAAAACAACCTCAGAAAAATTGTTACTCATTATGGAATTCTCTCAGGCATAATTCTCAGCGGATTAGGAAAAGAAAGATTGAAAATGTAATAACTGTCCACACTCTGTGGTGGAAACTGAAAGATATGAAGATATAGAAGCATGGAAAATGGTTGTAGATACTGGATACAGTGTGGGTAGATCGTGGGAGAAGGGGGAGAGTGTGAAGAAAGATATTAAGGAGAAAAGTAAAGAGGCAAGATATTTATGGGACACAGAAATGGATTATTATCTGTTGATAACGTGTGTAGTATCCTCAGCTGGACTGGTATAAAGCATATTCATGTTGGGAGAATTCATTTTACAAGTGAAGTGATGTATAGTAATTGAATGTATAAAAGAAATTAGAATAAAGTATTATAAAAAGAAAGTGAAGTGATGAAGTTTAGAATGCTAGAAAGGATGAGTTAGAATTTCAGGGGATGGTTGGTAATGAGTTCTTTTTCTTCCCTCATCTAGTATTTGGAGAAGTTAGAATAGTTGATGAGTATCAATGCTGAACTAATGATACCTCATTTGGAGGAAACTGTTTTCCTGTGAATTAAAACACTTCTCCACACTTAGGTTTACAAATTAACAATAGCTACCAATTTTGACTGTTTACTGTGTCAGGCATTGGTTGAGTCTAAATTTTCTGCAAAGTATCCTGTGGATGGTTTATAGTTAGGTTTAGCATTTGTCCTGGTTTGCCCAATAAATCCTACTGTTATCAATAGTATGCCCAATTTCACTTATTTCCATATCTGTGTGGTAAATTACATGGTTCTCTTATGTACAAATGTGCTGAGATTTTTGACTCCTCCCCACATTCCACCCCAATAGCATAGTTAGGCGCTTTAAGCTAGTGTCCTGTGGTCTCATCCATGAGAAAGGTAGAGAATCTGGGAAACTTGCTGAATTTTACTATTCAAATTTTAAAGGTAAGGTGGCATAACCAAAAGCATATAGGAAGAGAGAAGAGGAAACCCCAGATCTCGAACTTTACAGCTTGTGATCCTTCCATGACTCCAAGCTGCTTTTTAAGATTACATCTAGTGAACCAGTCCCGTGTTCAGTAGGGCTAAACACAGACTCGTTCTGTATATACTGAAATAATTTTGTGAAGATGACATTAGAAAGTCTCCACTTTTAAGACTATATCAAAAAAGAAAAGTCCTATTTCTTATCTTTTCTAAAGAATCATGTCATTTGTGAGTCAAACCAAGTATTTGAGGAAAAAAACTAAAAAACAATGAACTAGAAACTGGGATAGAGTGTAATTTATTCTGAAAACCATTTCCACTTACATGGTTCCTGGCATTGAATCTTCAAGTCATATTGAAATACAGCTTTCTCATGAAGCACACTTTTAAGGAAGATTTATAAAAAGTAGTTGAAAAACATAATCAGATAAAGACTTAGAATTCTTCTCTCTACTGTAATTGTCACAATTTTTTTTTTTTTTTTTTTTTTTTTTGTGGTAATTGGTTGCACAGCCTTTTGCACAGAATTACCTATATGTTTTAGGTCCTAAAACTATTAGTTATGAGATTCAACCAAAATATGTCTCTTTGCAAGGTACAAATTCAATAGAAACTATTGGGTTTTAGGAAAAGTCATGACACATTTTTGCACAGATAAAAACATGTCATAACTTTTCCGACAACTCAATAAATCAGGAAAGAACAAGTAAATTAAATATAATTATGTAGAGAGCTTTTCTAACCTAATGTTTACTCAGTTATGGCAGAGCTGAGAGTTAAGGCAGGGTTAGATTATTTCAAAAGCCTAGGGCTTTGGAATGATGTTCACAGCTGTCTTCAATGATTTATGCCACTCAGATTCCTTCCCTCATGAGAGACAATTCCTCAGAATTGATCCAACTCTTTTTCTTTGAATTTCCCCTCTAACCACAACATTTTATTGTTCTTCTACTTAATTGCAATGGAATCTTTTCTTCAATATCATGAAAATTGCCAGTTTCTCCTTCTCCTTTCCCTCTCAATCTAAGACCATTAATCTATTTCTGGCCTGACATTGCTATGCTCTCTAGGTAATTTCTTTTGGACAACTATGTCCCCAAGTTCTATGCAATCCTCTGTTTTATAACTAGTCTGGGTAAATTCACACACCCCCTTTTTCAGGTTTTAAAAATAAATCTTCTTTTTTTAAAAAAAAAAGTAAATATATGAATTGTAGGAAAATGGAAAACACCAGAAGCAAAGAACTAAGTCATTCACAGTAAGACAAAAACAACTCTGAGCTGGATGTATCCTTCTAGGTCCTGTTTGAATACACAACATCCAGTTTTATCTAGTTGAGATCATACAATATAATGCATCATGATTTTTCATACATCTTAGAATATTTACCAATTCAAAATATCAAAGTGCTATTTTGATAACCAAGAATATGCTACACCAACTTATTCTGTTAAAAAATTTTTTTAAAAGTAAGCCTTTCTTGGGGACAAAAATGCTGCAGAAGACCAAAACGGCAACAGGCTTCTAGATAAAAGTATTAGCAGTTAGATCTAAAATATCGCGTTCTTTCAGTGCTCAATTTAAAACACAAAGCAATATTACACTATTCAGTATAATGTTTGTAATAGATTATCACCTCTAGACTACTAAAGTATTAGCTAGATGTTTTCATTTAATTACTCAGAGCAGTCCCACAGTAACCACACAGCCTTTTAGTTGGATCCTGCTGGAAAGCAGGTTCATTGACCACATAAGAACTTGCAGAGCCTTGAAAGCATTTAGTTGTCTAATCCTTAATAAACAGGGCACAGATTTTAGCAAAACAGAAGTGTATATTTGGCCTTATGAGAGTTACAATTCAGCCTGGAATATGCGTGCTTAGGTTTTGCAATCTCTAGGAAAATTTGTTTTAAAAATTATTTTTTTTTAATTTTATTCATTGTCATTGTTTATTTTAATTTTTTAAAAGTTGACCACAGAGAGATAGAGAGAAAGGGAAAGTGAAAAAGTAAATTGCCAGGTCTGGGACTTGAACCACTGTCAGCCGTGTGGGAGTCCAGCTGCCTTAACCAACATGCCACCTGCTGTTCCCTCTTTAGGCAGATTTTCAAAGTATAAACCAGAAGCCCTGAGGAGAATTGCATCAGTTATTTTAAGATCAATAATGAAAGTGAATGTCATCAAGATATAGAGTGATCTTGGGACCAGCAGTTAGCGTAATGGCTATGTCGCTGGACTCCCACATAGTCGACCGCGGTTCACGATCCGGACCTGGTGGCTTGAAACTCACGCCAGGCGCGTTGCCTGTGTGTTCAGGATCCCGAGAGGAGAATGGAGGAGAAGGGATTGTGGCGTGGCCATCCACCCAGGGGCGTGATTTCTCACTTTTTGTCTCTCTCTCTCTGTCTGTCTGGGAGCACACGTGTCCTGTAGCAAAAACCTCTCAAAAAAAAAAAAAAAAAGTGATTTTTAGAAAATACAGGGAAAATATTTATATAAAAAGCTATGCTTGAATTTCAATTATTTTTGTCCTTTCTTAAATCCTCTCCTATAAATTCATTAAATATATAATTGAGTACTGATGTTTATGAAGTAGGACTATAAATAAACTAACTAGAATAATTTTTTCTAAGCCACCCAATAAACAAAAGCTCAATTTCATTTTGAATCTTAATTTGTAAGACACAGAGAAATAGAAATAACCTCATGTTTGTGAAGGGGGGGAATTCTAGAATAAAAACTATTGGCAAATGGAATATGATTTTGATTTTTGCCTCTGCCAAAACCCATTTGGTCAAGTGTTTTGTTTTGTTTTGTTTTGTTTTTTGGCATAACCTGTAAGTCATGGACTTTAAGGCTTGTAGTTTATTCTTTCTAAATTTTCATTTTTTTTTTTTTGAGAAGTTTTTGCTATAGGGCGCGTGCGCTCGCCAGACAGATGGCCACACCACAATCCCTTCTCCTCCATTCTCCTCTCAGGATATTCGGCACGCACGCACATGCGCCCAGTGTGAGTTTAAGCCACCGGGTCCAGGACTCGACCGCAGTCGACTACATAAGAGTCCAGCGAAATAGCCATTATGCTAACTGCTGGTCCCTTGAGCAATCATTTTATAAGCATCTGATAGTTGCTTCTCCATTCCTGTTGTTGTGTCACAATATGGCACTTGGTCCATTTTTTGGGATCACTTCAGTACTTCTTTCCATGCAACAATTTAGCTAAGGCCAGAGGGGCTTTTAGTCAAAGCAGTAGCTAAAACATGAGATGCTCTTTTCCCCTCTCTCCTCTGGTCTAATAGATCACTATTGGGACTTAATCTCTAGGCAAAATTTTACCTACCTGGTTTCTGAACACTTTGGTTGATCACTAACCAAAATACCAACCTTTTCATATTAATTTTACTGCACTTTTGTCATAGTTTGTGCTTTCTCCTGTTTTAATCTTCTACTCCCTCATCTCCTTTACAAATTTTTCCACTGTGGCATTAAAGTTTCAATTCAATGATTAAAATCCTCAATGTCATCACCTAATGCTTCCTTTGTTTTCTGACTTCCGTGAGATCCTCTTCTCTCCTAAAACAACTGTATGCCTACAGCCCACTCACATGGAAGCTCTATGTTTTCCTACATACACTAAGGTTTAGGGGTTTGAAAAAGAAGAAAGATCCTCCTAAAATCACAGTGGTGTTCACAGCATAACTCTTCCTCCATTTTGTCAATAACTCTTTTCCTTGTGAATTTCATATGAAGTGGTTGTGGTCCCTCTGCATTCAGGATTGGTCTCAACCATTTTCTGTAACTATCCTTCATGGACTCAACATTCGTAACCTATTAGTTTCTTGATTTTTCCCCAGCTACTCCATCTCAACCACTCACTCAAATGAACTCATTCATTCTCCCTAATCACTGCTTAATTTTGGACATATCCTATTATTCCAGTTCAGTTACTCTTAATATACCCTATCAAGCAATTTCCTTAACCTCATAGGTGCTTCCACTTTTTTCCCCTATCACTTTTCTTTTTTAAAATATTCATCAGCCTCTGATATTTTCACTGTGGTCCTTTGTCATTTTTGATCTCACAGTCAGAAATGTGACCACTCCCTGCAAATATTCTTAACTCCCTTTCCCCTCCCTCACTCTGTCAATGTGGCCTTCTAGATTAAGCTGGGTTAAACTCTGCTAGATACTTTCTCTTGATTTGCCTGCAATTGAAAGGTTGTATGATGCTGGAGGAAAGCATACAATTTTTATGCTAGCCATCTCACTTAAACTCATGGCCCCAAGTCTCAAATTGGAACTCCATAATGCCTGATAATCCTACTACACCTCTCTAAGGAACCCTTTTCCCTGCTCTGCACTCTTAACCACCCATTTTAGACATCCAACTTTTCTTCCCCTCCCACTCTCAGCTGAAAACATTGCAAGTTAATTCCCAGAAAAATAATCATAAAATAACAACTTCAGTCTTCCCATTTCCTATGCTAGTATCTCCTTTCATCTGTCTGTACACTCTGTAATCCTCCCTATTATAATGAAATAGGTGTCCTTTTCTCACATAAGAACAACTTCACTGGTGCTCTGGTGATTGGCACTAATTATTTCTTTCTGCAACTTTTTCTTTCTATCCAAGGCATTATTTCTATTTTTATATTATATGCTTTAATACTAATCATCTTTTTTTAAAAACTCCATACTATTTCTAGTCAATAAAATTATTTAAAAGTCTTTCTGCATTTATTGCTTCCACATCCTCACATTCTGGTCTTTTCTAATTTCATTGCAATTGAACAGTTGTTCACTGAATTTATTTATTTATTTATAATGTATTTTTATAGAAAACATGTGCACATGTGAAAAGAGAGAGAGAGAAAAAAGAGAGAAAGAGAAACACTCTCAACAGGGTATTGTCACATCACAATCCCCTTTCATTCTAGTTTCTAAGGATCTTGGGCACTCACATGCACACCTACCCTGTTGTCAGGCTGACCTGAAAACCAAACCCACAGCTGGCCAATGTCTTCCAGGACTGCATTGTACTATGCAATAGTACTATGTACTATTCTAAAACACTCTTATTATTTTGTCCTCAGCCATGTTCTGTTCTCTAGCTATATACTTTCTGGATTGCTTTTATCCATCCATCCTCATGACTCCAAATGCCATCTAAACACCAATATGCCTAATAAAAAGCACTTTAAACAATTGTGATGAAAAAATGGCAAACGTGCAATTATTTCGACAATCCTGAAGATTTTTGAATTTCTTACTATGTGACCTTCTTTATGACTCAGTTGGTATCATGACTTAGTATCTAGTCTATTGAACAGGACAGTATTATTCCTTAATGCTGTACCTTGGTAGTTTATTGTATGAAATAGAGCAGGTTGTTTTCACTCATTAACATCAACATTTCTATTTTACTAGCATCTAAAAAGGTTTATTTATTATACATTGGACTGATAGTTTGTACCTATTTGTGCTTTAATCTAATTTAATCTACTGCATATAACTTTACATGCCATGATACATGGCCCATTAACCCTTGAGGATTTCCAGTAAAGCAGACAGCACCATAACATTCAACAGTTATAAAGCACAATCAGTGTAGGAGAGAGCTATAGCAAAAGTTCAGCCCCAAAAGAGATTTTCTTATAAGGCAATTGGGTAAAGAATAGGCTTCAGAATCAGTTTCGACTGAGTCTGAACCCTTTCATCACTACTTTGTCATGTCATAAGAGGCATAACTATTTTAAATATTTTTTATCTAAAAATGAGGACAGTAAAGTTTAATTATCAGGGTCATCATCAGGACTAAAATGTCTCACACATTACTGGTGCTTAATAAGCATTTTATCCCACTGCAGCTTCTCTGTCATTCTTGGTTCAGTTTGGTTCAAAATGTCACCCTGCAATAGGAGAGATAACCAATTTCAGACTGGGTTTTCACTGCAAAGTGCAGTTAAGCATAATTAAAATCTAGTATGTTCACTTATTTTGTTCTCTAATTGTTTTAAGTTGTAATCATCTTGTTTTTGAAATTAATTGTACACTTTCCGTGCAGGAAAAAAATCACATGGAAGTATTAGAATGTCTGTATTATTTAGATAACTTAATAAAATCTCTCTTAAATAGTAAGTGTTTAATAAATATTTTGATTATATCCAGTTTGAATAAGAAATCACCTCCAGATAGGTATCGTTTTGATTTCCTCCAGGGAAATCATCTCATGTATCAAATATGGAGATGCCTTTAAAAATCTGCCTGTCTTGGGAACCAGCAGTTAGCGTAATGGCTTTAGGTGTGAAAAGATCATTAGGGGGAACCAGCAATTAGCATAATGGCTATGTCGCTGGACTCCCACGTAGTCGACCGTGGTTCACGTCCTGGACCCGGTGGCTTAAAACTCACGCCGGGCGCGTGTGCGTGCGTGCCCAAGATCCCGAGAGGAGAATGGAGGAGAAGGGATTGCGGCGTGACCATCCCCCCTGGGGGGGTGATTTCTCGCTTTCTGTCTCTATGTCTCTCTCTGTCTGTCTGGCGAGCGCACGTGCCCTACAGTGAAAATCTCTCCAAAAAAAAAAAAAAATCTACCTGTCTTAAGGTTGCATGTCCTCACTCAATGTGCACGGAATGCCTGTGCTCTGTAGAAGAAACTGAAAGATTAGAAGGTATAATAGCAGGGAGAGCAATTGTAGATACTGGAGACAATGTGGCGTGGTAACAGGGGTGGGTGATGGGGTTGAGAAGGAGGGGATCAGGGAAAAAACAAACACATTTAATAGACACAAAAATGAAAAGTTATCTGCTGATGATAACGTATATGGTGATGTCTGACTTAACTAATATGCACTGTCTTCATGCTGGGAAGAACTATGCTGTACACTGGAAAGATGTACAGTGATTAAATGTAAATAAAAATAAAATAAATAAAATAAATCTGCCTTATTCTTTCAAAAATGTTAAATTTTACTAAGCCACATAATATGCTTTTCCTGAAAGAATGCTTCAATTCTTAGAAAGCATGGGCGGGGAAGACTATAAAATAACCTGCATTGCCCTTAAGACTCTGGAAATTTGCTTATAATGAATTTCTATCATTGTAGCTTATACAGTTACCCTGGAAGTGACAGAGACTGAGTAATTACAGTTCTCATATATATCATTGAATTAGAATATCAAATGGCCAAAATGCTTAAATGAATATTATTTTGTGAGGATCAATAAGGTAAAGAATCATTAGTTTCATTAGCAAAAGAGAATTAACATATTCACATCAAAACATACCTAATAAGTTTTAAAATATTTTAATTTAAAGTTACAACATTTAAAAATTATTTTACTTACACCATCTATCATTTACAAAGTGCATTTTGGTCTTAAAAGAAATTTTAGATTTATTGTATCACTCAGCAAACAATCCAGGAAGAGGAATTGTTATCTTTATGCTGATTTGACAGATGTCTAGAAATTGAATCACAAAAGATTTTAATAATTCGTCTCAGACACATTTCAAATAAGTAGAATGAACAGCTACTATTTGAACCTGGCCTCTTGATCCCATATAGCAAATTCTTTTAAGTATCCACTTTAATTTCGACTTTTAAAACCATGATTCAAGTTCTACGTCAGTCACTTCTGGACAAGCTGTTTTAGGTCAGTCAACTAATTTATCTGAATCTGAGATATCTTTTCTTAAAATGAGAGCAATGAGATCTGTCGTAGTTTTTTCCTAATTCTTTAAATCAAATAATTTAAAGAATGTGAAGATACTTTGTACCAGATTTTTTGTTTACTATTACTTCAGTCAAAGACATGACAATTCATTCTGTAGACTGATTGTCTGGCAAAATGGAAAGAGTATAGCCATTGATGAGCCTCAGATCTAAATTGGCTGACTGACTATGTAATCTACCTAAGTTCTTTATTTTCTGAGACCCAGTGTCCTCATCATCTATAAAATTGAATACACCATAAATGCTAACTCTATGATCCACATGTGCTTAATATTTTTTAAAAAAACATTGAAACAGGAATCAGCAGGTGGCATTGTGGTTAAGGGTGCTGGATTCCCATGTGGTCAACCACAGTTCTAGTCTTGGACTTGGAGGCTTTCTCTCTTTCTCTCTCTCACTCCCATTCTCACTCTCACTCGATTCCTCTCTGGTCAAATTTAAATAAATAAATAAACTTAAATAATTATTTTTAAAAATTGAAACAGCTATTAAACAGATTTTTATTATATTAAAGAAATTTGTTTAAAGAGATATTTAATATCCATTAAGCAAAGTGCCTTTTTTTAGTATAAACAATTTCATTTTTTAAAGTATAAATTCCATCTTCACATAACAGAAATCATATTGAATTAAAATAGAAATAACAGATCTCCACAGCCAAAAACAAACAACCAAAAAGCAAAACAAACAAAAAAATATAACTATCCTGAAATCCAAACAGATGATAGATTCAAAAGTGAAAAGGAGAGATCTGTATGAAAATCAAACCTTTGCCCAGCTATAAAGAATAGGAAAAAACACAGAAGTTTTGATTGTTGAGTGAGAGACCTGGTGGCTTAAAAAAACTCCCCAAAGGAAGTAGAAATGGAGGAGAGGGAATTGCAACATGACCATTCCACCATAAAGGAGTGCTTTCTTACTTTTCCTCTCTCTCTATCACACATTCTCTCTTTCTCTCCCTCTTTCAGTGAGTTTGTGTGTTCTCTGGTAAATTAAAAAGTAAAAGATCCTGTCATTTGTGAATATAGATTTAAAATTTACTTCTTCCTTTCCAATTTGGATGCTTTTGTTTCTTTTTCTTGCTCTGTTGCTCTGGGTAGGTCTTCCAATACAGTGCTAAATAGAAATGGTGAGTACAGGCATCCTTGCCTTGTTCCTGATCCTAAAGGAAAGTTTTGGGTTTTCCACCAGTGAGTGTAATATCAAAAATGCTGGCAACAAAAGCAAAAATAAACAAATGGGATCACATCAAAATGAAAAGCTTCTGCATAAAAGAGGAAACAATCAGAGTAAAATGACAACCTATAGAATCAGAGAAAATATTTTCAAACCATATATCTGATGAGGAACTAATATCCAAGTGTATAATAAACTCCACAACTCAAGAACAAAATAAATAAAGAAAAGAAAAAAAAATTCTGATTAGAAATTACCAAAGGATTTGAAAAGATGTTTCTCCAAAGCAGACATACAAATGGCCAACGTGCATATGAAAGGATACTCAACATCATTAATCAGGAAGAAGACACACAGTGAGATATTACTTCACATCTATTAGGACAGAAATTACTGAAAAAGAAAAGGAAAGATAAGTGTTAGAAAGTATATGGAGATATTGTAATCTTAGTACATAGTTGATGGTAATGCAAAATGATGCCACTACTATAGAAAACAACCTGATGGTTCCTCAAAAAATAGAACTACCATATGACCCAGTAATCTCAGTTCTGGGTATATCCAAAATAACTGAAATCAAAATTTTGAAGAGATATTTGCAGTCATGTGTTTATTGCAACTTTACTCACCATGGCCAATATGTGGAAACAACCTAAATATCTATAGAACAATGAATAAAGAAAGTGTGGTATATGCACCAAATGGAAAATTAGTCAGCCTTGAAAAGGGAAGAAATTCTGGGACCAGCAGTTAGCGTAATGGCTATGCCGCTGGACTCCCATGTAGGCAACGGCGGTTTGAGTCCTGGACCCGGTTGCTTAAACTCACACCAGGCACGTGTGTGTGTGTGTGTGTGTGTCCAAGATCCTGAGAGGAGAATGGAAGAGAAGGGATTGTGACGTAGCCATTCCCCCTAGGGGATGATTTCTGTCTCTCTGTCTCTCTCTCTGTCTTTCTGGCGAGCACAGGCACCCTATAGCAAAAAAAAACCTCCCCAAGAAAAAAAAAAAAAAGAAAGAAAGAAAGAAAGAAAAAAGAAAAAAAAAGGAGGGGGGAAGAAATTCTGCTATATGTGACAACATGGATAAACTTTGAGTACATCTTGCTAAATAAAATAATCTCAACATTTTGTATGTGACAACATGGATAAACTTTGAGTACATCTTGCTAAATAAAATAATCTCAACATTTTGTATGTGACAACATGGATAAACCTTGAGTACATCTTGCTAAATAAAATAATCTGAACATTAAAGGACAAATATAGCCTGATTACATATATACATATATGAAGTATTTAAAATAGTCTAATTCTTAGGAAGTAGAGAAAAGAATACTGGTTACTACCAGTTTGGAAGAGGAATTACTGGAGAGTTTCTGTTCAAGAAGAGTAAAGTTTTAGTTGTGTGAGATGAATAACATCTAGAGATCTGCTATGTAATTGTGTACTTATAGTTCACAATACTGAATTGCATACTTAAAAGTTGTTTAGAGGATAGAGCTCATGTTAAGTACTCTTACCACAAATTTAAAAAAAGAGAGAGAGAAAGTGAGCCACCTGTGATCACATGTGAGCATTAAAATATCTGTTTACTTTCCTGGGTTTTGTATAATTTGATTTCCAAATATTCCTTCTTGCCAATAGTGGTACCTCACAATATGAAAAGTTCATAAATACCGTAGCACCCAGGGTTCATACTTTTCACTACTCTTCCAAACTACTTTAGAGGAAAATGGGTCATATCCCACTCATGAAACTTGCTGAGACTCTAGTAGAAAAGAGATTGCTTCAAGCACCAGGAGTCAAAATATTTTGGGTCTGCCCCTTACTAGCAATGTGGCCTTGTGTGGGTCACTTAACCTTTCTGGACAACTGTTTTCTTCTTATCTATAAACCTATGAGGCTGGACTGACTAATCTGCTAGACCTTTCCTGCCCCAATGTTCTCTGATACAGCAAATGAACTGATAACAAGAATTCTCAAACTAAAACAGATTCAATGTGCATCCAATTCGGAATGCACTGACGTGATGTTACTAGATTTAGCATATCTGTGGAGGGGGAAAAGAAAACACCAGAGCTTACTGGCAGCGTGGATGAGTCAAAAGGCCAAGCTATTTTGGGGACAGACCACTAAACTGGCTCAGTCATTTATATGCATTTTCTCAGCAATAGGACCAGACCACTCTGCTCCAATTCCAGGGAAAGACCTACACCTTTGCTGCAATTCAGGAGTAAAAACAAAAAGACTTCTCTGAGCAACATCAATACACACTCAGTGTTGAATATTGGCTGGGTATATACAGTAGGCTTCAAAGTGTGTTTGTCTGTAAGGTTGTTAGGTGACATAACCATCAAATAGGATTCATAGCTTAAGGAGGAGATAAAGAAGTATTACTTGACTTATTTTCCTTTTTGCCTACATTAAATTGAATGAACAGGTCCTTAGTAAGGAGCCCCCTTGTGAAGATTTCCTTGTCAGTGCTGTAAGAGATAATAAACTTGTGTACATATATTTTTAAAGTATTTAACTTTATTTATTATTATTATTTTCCAGTTTGATCAGAGAGAGACAAAGAGAGAGAAAGAGGGAAAGTGAGAAAGATCCAGAACTTGAACCACAGTTAGCCATGTGGGAGTCCAGCATTTTTAACTACCATACCACTTACTGGCTCCAAACTATTCTACTATTAAATCTAGTTGACAACTTCACCAATAAAGGTCAGATAAGTGAGTCTTTGTACTGCATATAGATAATTAAATAATAGTAGGCCAGTCAGGCGTAACGGCTATGTCGCTGGATTCCCACGTAGCCGACCGTGGTTCACCTCCCGGACACAGTGGCTTAGAACTCACACCGGGCGCGTGTGCGTGCGTGCCCAAGATCCCGAGAGGAGAATGGAGGAGAAGGGATTGCGGCGTGACCATCCCCCCTAGGGGGTGATTTCTCGCTTTCTGTCTCTATGTCTCTCTCTGTCTGTCTGGCGAGTGCACGCACCCTATAGCAAAAACCTCTAAAAAAAAAAAAAAAACTACTGATATTTGAGTGAATCATTTCTACTAAAGATACCTAACTTCTCTATCTAATGTGTTGGTGACACAGAATGAAGTGGCATTTGGAAGTACAGAATCCAGGACCAGCTCTATGGCACAAGCACTGAAATAGTTGGATCTCACATGAGCAGCCAGAGTTCAAATTCTCACCCAGCAAGCACCAGTGTGGGCATGCTCAAAATCCTGACAGGAAATAGGAATGGAGGTAAAAGGATTACAGTGTGACCACACCCCATCGGGAGGTATTTTCTCTTTCTCTCTCACACTCGCTCTCTGGCAGCACGTGCACCTTGTGGTATTAAAATTTTTTTTTAAAGTATTGACTCCAGAACCAGCAGATGGTGTAATGGTTACATCGCTGGACTCCTATGTAGTTGACCGTGGCTAAAGTCCTGGACCTGGCAGCTTGAAACTCAGGCTGGGCACATGTATGTACATGCCCTAAATCCCAATAGGACAATGAAGGAGAATGGATTGTAGTGTGGCCATCCCTCCTGAGGGGTGATTTCTTGCTTTCTGTCTCTCTGTCTCTCTCAATCTCTCCCACAAGTATATGATCCCTATAGCAAAAAAAAAAAAAAAAAAAAAATCTCTTAAAAAAAAAGTATAGATTCAAAGACAAACACTTGAATCTCAATTTTACCTCTGTACCTGTTTTTTTGTTTTGTTTTGTTTTTTGTTTTGTTTTGTTTTTTGCTATAGGGCTCATGCACTTGCCAGAAAGACAGAGAGAGACAGAGGGCAAGAAATTACACCCCAGGGGGCACACACTCCCGGCGTGAGTTTAAGCCACCAGGTCAGGGACTCAAACCATGGTTGGCTACATAGGAGTTCAGCGACATAGCCATTATGCTAACTGCTGATCCCAACCTCTGTACCTGTTCTTACTGACTCAGCTACCCTGGGCAGGTGATATAGCCTCTGGGATACTTCACTTCCCTGTCTGTACAATGGTGGTACTAACTGCAACTAATTTGGCATTAAACATAGGAGAGTTCTTCAAAGGGTTTATGAGTAATACTTATTACTCATAATAATCGATTTAATTGAATCAATTGAAATAATTGATTTCTAATTTTTTTGCACCAAAGTAAACTCGTACTTTAATTCTATTTTTCTATGGACCTTTTGAAGACCCCTCATACTTGTGAAACAATAAGAATGGTGACCACTAAGTGAACCTTACCAATATTATTAATCTATTACTAAAATGAACTTTGAATTATACTTTTGTATAATTTGTATACCTCTACTTCCAGAACTAAAAGAAATATACTTTTTTAAAAATATATCTGTAAATCGACACTTTCATTTCCAATTTTACCTCTTACAAAATTTTCCATTTAAGATCCACTTTGAGGGACCAGCAGATAGCATAGCAATTATGTCATTAGACTCCCATGTGGTGGACTGCAGTTCAACTCTTGGACCCAGTGGCATGAAACTCACACCGGCACATGTGTGTGTGCCCAAGATCCTGGGAGGAGAAAGGAGAAGGGACTGTAGCATGGCAATCTCCCTGGCAGGGAGGGGGGTGATTTCTCACTTTCCCTCTGGCTGTCTCTCTCTCTCTGGCAAGTGCATGAGCTGTAAAGCAAAAAACTCTACCAAGAAAAAAACAAACGAAACAAAACAACCCTGCTTTGCTCCTTAACATCCATCTTGCAAATTCACAAGTAAAACCTTAGTCTGACCCTCAACACCGTTAAATATGAACCTTAAAAGACATGGGTGATGGGTCAAGCCATCCTCCAATCACAAGAGACTGAGAAAGCAGAGGGTTATGGCATCATTTTGGTACTTAAGTAAGGTACTTTCTAAACCTTGTACTTGAAATATTCAACTACATAAGCCAACTAATTTTCAATTTTGATTGAGCTGGCTTGAGGTAGATCACCTGACAACACGCAAAAGAATAAGTGGTAATTATCAGACATTTATTAAAGACAAAATTTCCTTGCCCTAATGAATCAATATTCCAGAGTATAGCTGAGGAATTCTGAATCTTTAACCAGGGCCCCAAGTGATTTTCTTACAAAATCACCACTATGGGTTAAATTATATTTCCCCAAAGTTCACATGTTGAAGTCCTAACTCCCAGTATCTCATAATATAACTGTTCTGAAGATAGGTCTTTAAAGATACCTGTAAGGTTTAATGGGGTCATCTAGGTGGATCCTAATTCAATATGACTGGTGCCTTATGAGGGAAGTGAGACACAGACAGACCATGTGAGGACATAGGGAGAAGACATTATCTGCCAGCTGCAACCTTTCAACCAACCTTTCCCGCACCCTGACCTCATATGAGGGGACATCAAAACTCTATGGAAAAGTGAAATTAAAATACAAGTTTATGTGGTGTCAAAAACTTTTTTAAATCCATGCATTTTCTTAATAATATGTATGTTCCATGAACGTGAAGAAGCATCATTCTTCTACTCAAGCGCTATGATAAAACTCTGATAAAAGTTGTTTAAACTATCTACACAACGCTAATTTGTTATGGCAGTCCTAGAAAACTAATAAAATAAGCGTTTGGAAACATCAGTTTGGGGACTCCTCATATTGTTCTAACTGTTAAGACATCCTCCCAAGCATGCAATCCTGCAGCTTTTGTACCTCCCTGCAAAGGGAACTCACAGAATTCAAGCATGGTATATTTCATCTTGGAACTGCTCTTTCTGTGGGAAAATGTGTTTTCACTTTGTGCTAACATCATGTTATCATAACAATTACAGTTTTTAAATAACACAGGGATGCTCTAGGAATCTAAAGTGGTTTCAGAATAATCAAACATTTTACTCACTTAAAGCTTAATGTTTTGCATATTGTCTACAGTACAATGTTTGATCTCAATAGTTTACTTTTTAACTAATTTGGGACACAAATATTATTAGATGGTAAGTCTCAATTTACTTATCTTCCTGAATAAAATGTAGCTTATCACAGTTTCTAAAAGGAGAATGAGATAAAAATATTACATAGGATTTTTGTTTTGTTTTGCTTTTTTGCCTTAAGGGACTTTGAGTTTCTGAAGTACGGTCACCAAATGATGATAAACTTTGCATAGGTTTGGCTTTACCATACTTTTTGAGTTCAGATTCTTACTTGAGAGGAAATATTTGTTGCATATAGATTTTTATCTGCCCATCACAAACTGCCTATTCCTATAGACATATAGGAAACACTCCTCTCAGGAAGTGTATATGTATATGCATTTGGTAGAGGTTTTTACCTTAGGGTGCATGCACTCACTACAGAGAGAGACAGTGAGAGAGAAAGTGAGAAATCACACACACCCCCACCCCTGGAGGATGACCATGTTGCAATCCCTTCTCCTCCATTCTCCTCCTAGGATCTTGAGCACACACGTGCATGTGCCGGGAGTGAGTTTTAAGTCACTATATCCAGGACTCGAACCATACTCACCCATGTGTGAGTCCAGCAATGTGCTGCTATGCCATCTGCTGGCTCCAGTAAGTATATTTTAAAAATATCATTTATTGGGTCATTGGAAAAGTCATGACTTTTTTTCCTACATTCTTCTATGCAAAAATGCATTGTGACTTTTCCAGTGACCCGATATTATGTTCTTTCAACTATTTTACAGAAACAGTGATTATTTTGGACAGGCACTGTCCAGTGGACTTGCTTAAACTGATTCAATTACCTGTATAATTGACCCCCAAAGCTTTTCCATTTTAGAGAGAATGTTTCTCATGTTAAAGAGCACACTGACAGGCCGCTTAAATTTTAATAAAGGTCCTTTCACTTCAGCTGACTCTATAGAAACTCCTGTAATAGTGATAATACTGATAATAACAGCTAACATTTATAGACTGCTTACTGTGATTCCTGTACAGGGTTTTAAATGTATTGCCCTGTTAAATACAATTATTCAGTGATGTGTACTCTATTTCTTGTTTGCATTTTACAGATGAAACTCAAAAAATTAATGGCTCCGAAATCACACTCTTCAGTAAGCCGCAGAATGAAGATCCTGCTATTAATTATGGTGTGCCTGCCACAAGAACAATGCATATTCCAATGAAAGTAGAATCCACCCTCCAGGCACTGTTAACAGAACATCTGTAAAACAGTGATAATAACACCTGCCTCTTGCAACTTTTTGTAAGGATTAAATATAAATGTAATTTATCTCAGTACCTGGCCATAGTCCTTGAAAGACATTTCCTAAGTGCTTTATAAATGTCAATTTCCTCCCTTTTGGCAGGATTTTTCACATATCCCCCAGCCACTGAACTGGCCCATACAAGAAAATCTACAAGTAGAGGATGTAGTTGCCCTTTCTCGCCCAGAATTTATATCTAGGTGGGAGAACAAAAGACAAAAACATGGTAAGTTTGCAAGATGATGTATTCTGGTGAACGCATAGACTAGGAGTTTTGGAATCAGACTTCTACTGAGTTTTCATTTTTCTCTGCCATTCTCAAACTCTCAGGCCAATTACTTTCCCTCTCCAGGTCTCAGTGACTTACATACAAGAGAGATCTGCCTTATGGGACTGATTTGTGGATGTTAATAGTCACTTTTTGTTAGTATTAATTTGTATCTCGGAGGACTGCAAAAAGTTTACTTATTGTATCTCATTTAATCCTCACAATAACTTCATGAAAAGAGAACTATTGTGTCATCAAAAAAGCCATGATGCTGGGCCAGCAGATAGCATAGTGGTTAAGGAGCTGGACTCCCACGTAGTCGACCATGGTTCAGATCTCAGACTTAGGGTCTTGAAACTCATGCCAGACGTAGGGGCATGTGTGCCCAAACTCCCAAGAGGAAAGCAAAGGAGAAGGGATTACAGCATGGCCATCCCCCTCTTGGGGATGATTTCTCACTTTCTCTCTCTATGTCTCTCTGGTGAGCACACACACCCTATAGCAAAAATCACTAAAGAAAGAAAAGAAAAGGAAAAAAGTCATGATACATTTTTGCATAGAAAAATTGTCATGAATTTTCCAATGACCCAATAGTTTCTCATTTTTTTTCAGTTTATTCATTTCTTTCATGAGAGAGAAACAGAAAAACAGACAGAGACAGAGAGAGAGAGAGAGATGCTCCCAACAGGGTCCTCACACCACATTCTACTCCTTGTCTCAGCCAGCCCAGATCACAGGTACACACATGCATACCCCGTATGCAAAGAAGGTCCCAGGAAGTGAACTCAGCACCTTTCCTCTATGGGTCTAGTCGTGTTACTTCAGTACCACCTCCTGGACCCTAGTTCATTATTTTGAAGTTACAGTAACCAAGACATGGAGATAAATATTAACAAAGTCACATGGTCAGGAAGTGGTGCAGCAGGGATGCCCTTCCTGGACAGTGTGGCCTTACAGCTCATTACACAACACTCATTCCTAGACTGTAGTACATGGTAATTTCCAGAGACTTTTAAAGTGGTAAAATGTGTATTTATTATATAATTAATAATACATGAACATAAAAGTAAATTTAAAACATTTTCCTAGACCAGCCAGCAGCATGGTATTCAAGGCACCTGGACCCCATATGGCCTACTTTTGGTTCAAGTCCTGGATCCATGGCTTAAAAATCACACCAAGTGTGTGTGTGTGTGTGTGTGTGTGTGTGTGTGTGTGCATACCCAAAATCCCAAGGGGAGAAATGGGGGGACAAAGGATTACAGCATGACCATCCCCCACAGTGGATCACTTTCTCTGTTTCTGGTAAGGGCACATGCCCACTAGCAAAATATTTTTTAAAAATTCCTTAGGCAAAACTGAGAAAATAAAACATTTTCCGATTTGTGAGGATAATACTGCCTTTAAGTACACTGAACAGAATTATGTATTGCTTTTTGTTTTTTAATTCTCTAAAAGAAAAAGCATCGAGCTGTGGAACTGATGACATTTCCGGGCTTTTTAGATTCCCGTTCCTTCATGTTCTTTCAAAAGATGACTTCTAACTTGATGCCTTTTCCCATTAGTTCAGGGCCACTCAGTTTGCTCTTCCTAACAAAGATCCACAGATAAATCATGTGTGACTGACGTGATTTCCTTGAAGTTCTCAGTGGTCTAATCTGCCTTGATGTGGTTCCTTTCATGGTTTCATATGGCACTTGCGGTCCATGAGCGGGCAGAAGGCCAGCAGGGTCATGTTGCACCCATTTGTTTTCTCTTCAAAATGAAGATCGTGTTTAAGTAAAAAATTATGTTCCAGGAACAAATCATTTCCCTTTGAAGCTCTATCTCCTAACATGACATTTGAAGGTTTTGTGGAGAGAAATAATTTGTATTGTTATGTATTACTGTGTGTTAACTTTTCCTTCAATGTATAATGGAGAATGAGAAATTTAGGCCTATCTTCCCTTCTTCAATATTAAAACTGTATCTATTCAAAGAGCTCATAGTTTTTGAAACTCATTTTTCCAAATTGTCTCAGCTACCCATGTAACTATAGAGTTTAAAACAATAAAAAAACAATATAGGTAAGAAAAAATATTTCTTTTCCCTTCCTCATTTCAATTTCCTTTATTTTCCTAGAGATATATTCTTCTTGGGTTTTTTTGGGGGGTGGCGGTCATTTATATGTATATGTGAATGTATAAAAATATGAGATTTCTATTGATAATATGAAATATAACATTTTTATCTCTATGAATATGAATTTATCTTGTTCTTTTTAATCAACTCAAAGTACCCAGTATAGATGGAACACAGTTGGTTGATAAGGTTTTATCTTTTGCTATCTTTTTTCCTTTAGTGATATGATGTGCCCTATTCCAAACTCTTATGGTGTTTTACAGTATGTGTATATACAGTATATGAATGTGTTACTGTTAGGTTGTCAGAAAAGTCATGATGCATTCTCGCATAGAAAAAAATACATCATGACTTTTCTAGCAATCCAGTATCTAGATCTGATGTGTATAAATAGCCAGCCTCTCCCCAATTTTTTTTTTTTTGAGAGGTTTTTGCTATAGGGCACGTGTGCTCACCAGAAAGACAGAGAGAGACAGAAAGTGAGAAGTCACCCCCCCCCCAGGGGGAATGGACATGCTGGAATTCTTTCTCCTCCATTCTCCTCTCAGGATCTTGGGCACACATGCACATGCACCCGGTGTAAGTTTAAGCCACTAGGTCCGGGACTCGAACCGCAGTCGACTACATGGGAGTCCAGTGACATAGCCATTACACTAACTGCTGGTCCCCCCAATTTTTTTTTAATCTTTATCCGTTCTTCACTGTGTACTGCTACCACATTGATGTACTCTAAGAATTTTCAAGGCTGTGATTTTATTTAGTCTTTCAAGGTTTTATCTTTGATACCCTGAAGTTTGAATATGTTAAGACCAGATGTGTGTGTATATGTGTCTGTGCACACACACATGCATACATGTGTGTGTGTGATTTCAGTATTGTTCAGTAAACTTCCCAGGTCTGTGGTTTGGTGTCTGACATTAGTTTTGAAAAGCTCTTAAGGACAATTTCTGCAAGTATCTCTTCTATTCCATTAGTTCTTCTCTTTCTAATATTCCAATTACAGGTGTTAAATTTTTTTGGCACTTTCTCACAGTTTTGGATATTCTGGTCTGGTTTTTCTTTTGTTTTAATTCCTTATTCTTTTTGCATCTGTTTTGGGAATCTATCAATCTGTTTTCAAATTTACTACTCTTTTCCTCAGACATATCCAGTCTACTAATGAGGTCATCAAAGGCACTCCTTATTTCTATTACCTTGTTTGTCATTTCTAACATTTCATTTTGGTTCTTTTTTAGAATATCTACCTTTCTGCTTACAAGGCCATGTGTTTGTGCATACTATCTACACGCTATCTACTTCTAATACTATTTTATTAGAACTTTCATATATTGGGGCCAGCAGGTGGCATGGTGGTTAAAGGTGCTGGAGTCTCATATGGTTGACCACGGTTCAAGTCCTAGACCTGGTAGCTTGCTTTCATGCTCTCTCTCTTTCTCTCTCTTTCTGTCCATCTCTGGTCAAATTAAAAAATAAACAAATAAATAAAAAGTTAAATAAAATAATTATTAAAAATAGAACTTTCATATTTTAATTATAGTTATTTTAAATGCTCAGTCTGATAATTCAATATTTATGTTATATCTGAGTCTGATTGTTTATGCAGAAAGAGTGATACAGGGGACAACTTTGTTAAGGTCTTCAGACCATGATCCCCTGCCATAACCTACAGTCTGCAAAGATCACCACAGACACACCTGACATTTTCACATAGACTTGGGACTTAAACCCAAAGTCTTCTCTACTATCCCTTAGTAATGCCCCTACCACCTGCACCACCTTAGTTGGACCTCAAGTTTGGTTCTGATTATTGTTTTGCCTTTCCAGAAATGTATGGTTTTTGCTTTTGTTTTCACCTTTTGGCATGACTTGTAATTTTTTATTTAAAGACATGTTGCATTGGGTAATAGGTGCTGAGGTAAATAGGCTCTTAGTATAAGGATCTATATTAATCTGGCTAGCAGTTGGATTATGTTTAATATTTGTTGTAGCTATAGATATTAGAGACTGAATTCTTCTAGGGTCCTCGTTTTTCACTCTCCTGTCGATTTGGGGCTTTCCTACATACTCTTCTTCAGATATAGTCTGTGTCTTATAACTCTTCTAACTCTAATACACAGTTGTTTTACTTGTCAGCTTGGTGGTACAATGTGGAAGAGAAGGAGCAGTCTATAATCTCCCAATTAGATTTTTGTATTTTATTCAAGATGTGCCTCAGGGCAGTGGCCTGACCTACATAATTGTTCTCCAGTAGTAATATGGGTTCCCTCATCTTCTAGTCTTTTTCCTAATTGCCTCTATTTCCTTGAAGCCCTGCCCCATATTGACCATATTTTTCTCCTTCATAGGTGAGACAAGAAGGCTGGCAGGAATGAGAGTAAAGAAGAATTCCCTGTTCCCAGCCAGGATCAAGTTTCTGAATCACTCTCTGGTGAAGACCCTTCAAGTGGAGAAAGGAGCTGTGGAGAAAATCTGGACCTGTTTGTCACTAGTTACCCCCCTACCTCATCTAACAAAATTATTGGAAATCTTTTTTAGCTCTTCCAGATCCTCACAATGAAAACTTAGTGGTGTTCTTAGAAGGAAAATGCACAAAAGTACAGGAAACCCCTAGTACTGTAGTCTTATTTTTATGCGCATTCACAGTCAATCTCCAATAGTTTATTGAAATTACCATGTTAGTGTTCCAACCATGCTATGATGCCAGCAACATCTGCAGCAGGTGAACAGATCTCGGCTCTAACTTCCTGGATGTGCCTGTCTTTTCAGATTGTGAACTGGTGATTTGCCATGAGACCCTGGTTCTCTAACAGGTCCAAGAAAATTTGTTGCTTTTTAGTTTGCCCAGATTTTTCTTCTTGGAAAGATAGGAGTGATCACTTTCAAGTTCTGTTAGTGCTGAAAACAGAGTTTATTAACAAATATTGTCATTAGTTTCTTTGTTTTTCATATTTCTGATAAAATACATCTAAGATTCTTTTTTTGTCTTTGTTTTTTGGTTTTTGTCTTTTTTATTTATGTATTTATTTATTTTTTAATTTTTTTACATTAATTCAGTATACATCATTACAGTATACAAAATGAATTTTCCATCCAAATGCACTGTCTATTGGTGTAATCAATCACATCAACATACATGTTATCAACAAATAATTTTCCATTTCTTATGTCTTGTGTATTTTGCTTTTTTCTTTTTTTTGGCCATCCTTGATTCCCTATCCTTAACCCTCCTCCCACATTGTCTCTGGTATCCATGGTTGTTTTCTATGCTTTTCCCCCCCCATTTAATTGATTTGCTAATGAATTTAATTTGTCTAAGTATTTGCAATAGCAAGCGCAACTGATATATACATACACATGAATCCATGTCTGACTTTAGACAAAAACCTCAGTGAGTAGAATGAACATACTATGAAATAGTACCTAGCCCCAGCTAGGTACTAGGTACTATCAACTGCTTTTTTTTTTTTTTTAAGTTTTTGTTTAGTTATTTATTGGAGAGAGAGGGAAAGTGAGAAATCACCTGCCAGGGGAAATGGCCACACTATAACCCCTTCTCCTCCATTCTCCTCTCAAGATCCTGGGCACGCACGCACACGTGCCCAGTGTGAGTTTCAAGCCACCGGGTCTGGGACTTTAAGCTCGGTTGGTTACATGAGAGTCCAGCAACATAGCCATTACGCTAACTGCTGGTCACGTCTGTGTATCTTGATGAGAGAATTTAAGCAATTTAATGGTTCTCACTTGCCAATTTTAGTATCTTGCCTTTATCTGTGGTTTTGGAAAATCTGGCTACGATGTTCCTTGGAAAAGATATTCTTGGGTTGACTCTACTTGGGGTTATTTGTATTTATTGTGTCTGTATTTTTGAACATTTCTCTAGGCTTGGAAAGTTCACTTTCAGGATTTCATGAAATATATTTTCAATGCACTTATTAGTTTCTTCACCTTCTGGGATTCCAATTATTTGTATGTTTGGACATTTAATGGAATAAAGTGTTTTTCAAATATTGCCCTTATACATTTTTTGTTATTTTCTCTATAATTTTGGTGTTTTTTTCTAGGTCAGAGGTTTTGTTTTCTACTGCCAAAATTCACCTTCTGCATGGTCTAATCTGCTTTGAATGCTTTTGAGGGAGGTTTTGATTTCCTGTATTACAGTCTTCATCGCTAACAGTTCCATTTGATTCTGTTTTTATGGTGTCTATTTCTTCTTTCAAATCATGGAAGGAATCCCTCATCTCCTGTAGCTCATTTTCTCTTTTCTCATGCATCTTCTGGAGTTCATTGTCTCTTTTCTCTTGGATCTTGTTTAGTTTTGTCATTCTGAATATTGTGAATTGTTTATCTGACATTTCTACAAATTCCATTGTGCTGTCTATGGATGATGAAGAATTGTTATTTTCCTATGGGGGAGAGATATCTTCTCGGGTCTCTTATTTCTTGTGCTCTGCACTGGTTTCAGGTCATCTGATGGATTATACATTTCTTTCAAACTTCTTGGAGTTAATTTTGACCTTTCAAAGACATGCGGGAAGATGTGATCCTTGATCTCTTTGCAGTTCCATCTCCCTGACACTCACCCTGTAAGCTATACTTTTGTTTCTGGGACTGGATGTTCTATAGGCCTTCCAGTTTCTATGGAGCAGGTGCACCTAGGGCTGAGCCACAGGGTTTTAACTGAGGAAGTATGTATGGATTGCACACTGTGCTTCAGGATACTATGAAGTCTGTAACAAATGGGAGAAAAGCAGAGGTTCCAAGGCAGTCTCCAGTCTTGATTCTCTCACTCACTTTTGCTATGCTGGAGCCAGGAAAAATGGCAGGGAGGAAATTTAAAGCAAGAAATTCTGGGCACCTGGAGTGGTAGAGAGAAAGTGCAGTTTCCATGGCAGTCTCTGGCCTTGGTTTGCTCACTCACTTTCTGCCACACTGGAGCTGGGAAGAGTGCTAATGTATTCATTTCATAGGGTTGTTAGAACAAAGTTCCATAAGTATGTGACTTAAGACAATAGAAATGTACCCTTTCACAGTTGTGGAAACTAGACGTCTAAAATCAAGGTGTTTGCAGGGCCATAATTTCTTGGAAGGCTCTAGGAGAGCATCTTTCCTCTTCTTTTCCTAGATCCTTGTGGTTTCTGGCAAACCTTGGTATTCAAGAACTTGCAGACACATTGAATGGCTTGCAGTCTCTCTTTTATCACACGGTTGTTTTCTCTGTGTGTCTTGTTTTTCCTCTTTTCATAATCCTTCTACTAATTGAATTAGGGCTCATGTAAATGACCCTAATCCACAATGGCCTCAATTTTTGTTAAGAAGTTTTTGCCTTAGGGCATATGCTTGCTAGAGAAAGAGAGAGAGAGATTTTGAGAGAGTAAACGAGAAATCACCCTCCAGGGAAGATGGCCACACTGCAGTCCTTTCTCCATTCTCCTCCCAGGATCTTGGGCACATGCACACATGCGCCTGGTGTAAATTTCAAGCCACTGGGTCTGGGATTTGAACCACATTTGACCATATGGGAGTCTAGAACATAATTGCTATGCCATCTGCTGGCACAATGGCCCCATTTTAATTTAATTACGTGTTTTCCAAATAAAAACTATTCACAGGATATAGAGGTTAGGACTTCAATATAAGTTTTGGAAGGACATAATTCAGCCCAGAGTAATTATGCAGTATGGATGTTAAAGATTATTACGACTCGTCATAAAAGTGAGCCTATAGGGAACAGTGGGAGGTATAAAGGTTACATTGCTGGACCCACTTAATCAGCCATGGTTTGAGTTCCAGATCCAGCAGCTTAAAACTCACACTGGGTGCATGTGTATATGTCCCAAAGATTCTGAGAAGAGAATAGAGAAGGGATTGTGGCATGGCCATCCTCCCGGGGACAGGATTTCTTACTTTCTGTCTCTCTGTCTCTCCAGATGGCACACATTTCCTGTAGCAAAAATTTCTCTCTCAAAAAAAAGTGACCCTATATAATAATTGGGAAGCCAGATGGGTTTGTGAAGGGTATGTCATATGATTTTTGTTTTTATTTATTATACTGACACCACAAATACAATTCCTCCCTTTCTTCAACTCCCAAAGTCTCATAGAACAATTAAATAAAGAAACCCAAATAAGTGAAATCTATATATCTATATCAGTCTTTAAAATTAGTGAAGACTTTCAGACACATTCCAACAAACACAAGAGGAATTAAGATAATTTGTTATTTGAGGTGTCAGCAAAGGAAGTCACCAGAAGAATAAATCAAAGGGATTCATTCAGTCTTAGTGGAACACTACTATGGTTTGAATCTGTCTGCAAAATGTTCATGCATTGGAAATAGTATTACAAAATGGCATGAGATGGGGCCTTTAAAAGGTAATTAGTTCGTGAGAGCTCTGCCCTCATGAATAGATTAATTGATTCACGGGTTAGTACACTAATGGATCGATGGGCTATGATGGGCATGAGTTAGTTCTTGAAAAGGTGGATTGTTAGAAAAATGAGCTGATTTGGCCATCCTCCCGGGGACAGGATTTCTTACTTTCTGTCTCTCTGTCTCTCCAGATGGCACACCTTTCCTGTAGCAAAAATTTCTCTCTCAAAAAAAAGTGACCCTATATAATAATTGGGAAGCCAGATGGGTTTGTGAAGGGTATGTCATATGATTTTTGTTTTTATTTATTATACTGACACCACAAATACAATTCCTCCCTTTCTTCAACTCCCAAAGTCTCATAGAACAATTAAATAAAGAAACCCAAATAAGTGAAATCTATATATCTATATCAGTCTTTAAAATTAGTGAAGACTTTCAGACACATTCCAACAAACACAAGAGGAATTAAGATAATTTGTTATTTGAGGTGTCAGCAAAGGAAAAGTCACCAGAAGAATAAATCAAAGGGATTCATTCAGTCTTAGTGGAACACTACTATGGTTTGAATCTGTCTGCAAAATGTTCATGCATTGGAAATAGTATTACAAAATGGCATGAGATGGGGCCTTTAAAAGGTAATTAGTTCGTGAGAGCTCTGCCCTCATGAATAGATTAATTGATTCACGGGTTAGTACACTAATGGATCGATGGGCTATGATGGGCATGAGTTAGTTCTTGAAAAGGTGGATTGTTAGAAAAATGAGCTGATTTTCTTTTACCATAACTTCATCAAATACATATGCTCTATCATCTTACTATGTGACGCTCTCTGTGATATTATGACACAGAAAAAGGCATTTGCCAGGTGACCTCTTGTCGACCATGGACTTCCAGACTCTAGAACTGTGAGCTAAATAAATCTCTTCTCTTCATACATTACTCAGCCTGTGGTTTTCAGTTAAGCAGCAGAGAAAATGGACTAAGACAAATACTAAAATATTGACAAGTTCAGAACAAGGATTAGAAGCAGTATAGTGATTCAGATCATTGAAGAGAAAGGAAATCTCCATTCCATCAGTATTTCAGGTATACAATTATGAGCCATAAAGCTCACTCAAGCCTATACATAGCATGGCTGGCTGGCTAAACAAAGCAGGGGATGACACCTTGACAGAGTCTTGTGGAGAACAACTGTCAAAGAAGAGAGATCAACTTCAGCTAGCATAATCTCTTTATCACAGTAGAAAGACATTCAGGAAGTCATTATTTCTATTCAGATTACTCCCAACTCATTGTAAATAATTGACAAGATAAGATTGCAACACATCTTGAATGCTCTCTTATCCCATCACTTAGACCTAAAATGCACCAATAGAAAGATTCAAACATCTCTGAAAAACTTTTAATTACTAAACAAAATTTGTTTTCACCTTAGCAGCATAAGCAAAATACCAATCTTTGGATGTATAAATTAACTTTAGTTTCAATTGATTTGATATGAACATCCCTGAAAAAATGAACATACTATAGGCAACAGAAGATCATTTATAAAAATTTTATTTTTACTGGAGATTTAAGAACATACCACATGACTTATTGAAAAAAACCTAGATCAAAATGTATTTTTTTCCTTAAATTTAAGGATAACCACTGAAGAAATAAATATGGGTGTGTTATTTCTAAAAGAACTAGGAGTATAAAATAGCTAACTAACTAAATGAATACACTGATATATTTTGAAAAGAAAATAAAAATTGAGAACTATAACACAAACAGGAAAACAAAGTACCAAAAATTTAAATTTCAATAACATAAGAGATATCACAGATCTCAGTTAGATGCCCTCAATTCTGCAGACATATTTTTTAAATCAGTGTCTGTTTCCTTGTTTGTTCTAAATCAAGACTAATGATCTGTTTGCTCTTTGCTTGTTTGATCATTTGCTTATATATTTTAATTGGAATTATGACTAGATGAAACACAGAGGAGAGCTCAGCCAGGCCCTACCACTCCCTATTGTTTTATAATTTTCACTTTTATTCCTTCTGACAAGACCCTATAGGCATTTGAGTTTGTGAGTTCCAGGTCCAAAGAATGTCTTAAAATTTAAATCATGATTGACTAATCTTGGGATTGAGGTTAAAGAAAAGCAGATAAAAGAAAAAACTGTTTAAGAGACACACGAATATAAAATTCTTTCTTGAAAAGATATATATGTTAATATCCTTGATCTGGTTTTCACACACCGCACGCAAGCTTTGAAATACTGTATTATGGACCAGCAGATGGCATGGAGTTTAAAGAAGTTGGATCTCACATGGCCAATGTTGTAGTTTGTCTCTCAGATCCAGTGTCTTGAAAATTAAGCCAGGCATATTTGGATACATGCCCAAAATTCTGAGGGGAACATGGAGGAGAAGGTATTGTGGTATGACCATTCCCCCTTGGAGGTGATTTCTCACTTTTTCTCTCTCTGATGTTGCTTTCTGGTGAGTGTATGTGCCATTACAGCAACAACAACAACAAAGACCATATTTTATGCCTAAAATATGTACAACAATTAAATGTAAATTAGAAATTCTAAAAAAAATTAAATGAGAAAAAAATAAATTCAACTTTTGAAAGGGAGAAAAACCATACTTAAAATTTATGGAGGTAAACGTCTATATAAATACATTTTTTTCTAATTTAATTTTTTTTATCTAAACTAGGAGTATAAGCACATGTGTCCACAATCAGTATGCCCAGGGAGACCTTGAGATATGAACCTGGACCTTTTCATGTGGCTTCAGTATCATGAGTTTGTTAAAGCCAAAATACAACCTTGTGTGTGTATGTGTGTGTGCGCACTCACGCTAATTTAGTTTCAACACAAGTATGTGGGACGTTCATCTATCTATTTTTACCAATTTATGCCTAGGAACAAATAAAAATGAAAATAGTTATCTCAAAGGATCTAGTAAGATCCTTTGGCTCTTACTAGAAAAAATGGCTTTTGTCCAATGTTTGATAGGCTGATGTGATGGATAAACAGTCAATGGTTCTGCAGCTCCTGCAATGATAAACAGTAAGAAAAATATTTTGAGAATATAAAAATTTCCTGAAAATTTGACATTTTTGAGTATGATATTTCAGATTTTTCACATTTTAGTTTAATATCTATGAACTCTTATTTGAGAAGCTAAAGAAGCCCCCTAACATTCAAGGAGTTTTGATACCTTATTGACTTAGTGTATCTACATTATTACAATTTTTGATAAAAAATAATGTTTTATGATTTCCCTTGAAATATCTGAATTATGAAACCAGGAATTAAAATTGTACTTAATATGCATTAGAATGAGAGAAACAACAGACTAGATTTTTATCTTTGGCTAAATTCTATCTACTTTTATGAATTTGGAATGAGTCAGCTTCATGACACTCTTTTGTACTTTGTAAAATAAAAGAGTGGGTTAAACTTTTTACTATGGGTGTTCCTTCTTAAACCCTCTTATTAATTACCCTAACTAGAGACTGGAACTTTACATTTGACCCTCAAAAGATTTGTGGAACCACAGGGGGGCAGCTTTCCATTTACACAGTATTTTTTTCTCAAATTCCTTACATGCTCAGTACACAAGCTACAGGACTTTGAGGCTGGTTTATTTGCTTGGATTAACAATCCAAGGGCTATGTTAGGAAAAATTATTTGTCTATTTTGAGTATAAATACATAAATTTATCTTAACCAAAGTTAAAGAATAAACTATTACTCTGGTTATCAAGCTTGCATTTATTTAAAGCAAGGAGACTATTCTTCAGTGCCATCAGTACTGTGGCATATTAAACACACTTGTCACCACGATTAAATGAGGGCACTCTGGGGCTGGGGTGAAGATTATCGAAAATATTTTGTGTATATTGTATACATTTCAAGATATACCATTGCAACTAGTTGTTCAAAATCAGTGTTATTTCTCTCATCCATAGCACACTTTCATAACAAGAGATAAAATGGGGAAAAAAAAGAGCTATAATTGGACAAGTATTTACTTAAATCATATCTAGTGGCCAATGCATTTTAAAAGTATCAAAAAGCTTAGAAACTGCTCTATGGCTTTCATTGACATTTTTAAAGACTAGATGTATATTCCTAAAACAAGAAAAGATAATACATGAGAGATGAGTTCTCTTACAATGAGATGGAGTCCATCTTTTCTCATCAGTGTCTCAATTGTTAGCTAGTTTTTCTGCCTTATTAGCCTATCATCTAACCAAGACAGAAGGTCATGGAAGCTTCATCAGCACAAGGTTATAATAACAAATGTGTGGCTTACAGAATTAAACACCCTCTCTTTTGCCTTTATCCTTAACACCAATTCATGTTTTGGTCATTCTTCTCTACCTGTGAGTTAGAATTTTTCTTTTCTGTCTTCTTGACATTTAGTTCTTCCTTCTTCATAAAAAGTTGAAGCATCTAATCTTCTCTTAGGACATTACCTCCATCCTCCACAGTTAGAGAGAAATCACCATAAGGAGTTTAGAAAAGAAAGATCCAAACCACTAGGAAATCCAGGATATTCCACCAGTTATCAGTTATTACATTTATGTTTCCAAGACAATCCAGTACTCTATTGGCTTAATAGGGGTATCTGTAAAAGTTCATTTGACTTGCTTCAAATCACTGAATTTATTACACTCATTCAAGTCTGTAGGGTCTCACAATAGTAAAGTGAAGAATACAATGGATCGCATGCCTTTTCTTTGGAAAGAACATTTACACCAGCAATAGAGAAATTTTCTCTGGAAATCGTCAATAAAATGATAAATCAGAATTTATAAGTTGAGGGAACTCAAATGCTGTCTAAGTTTTCATGGTACAAGACAAGAGCAAAGCTGTGCCAAAAAATGGGGGGAGGGAGTCATTTGATTACAAATGACTTTCTAATTATGCTCTTACTTCATTTTAAGACTTGAAATATATTTTGATGTAGTGTTAGGATGTTAATAAAATGTAAATTGCTTTTATTCTGACCTTCTGTTTTATTATTTCTTCTCAGCTTTTATTATAGAATTGTTATTGCTGTGGAAATGTTAACTTCCTGTTAGTATTTCTGGACCCCTGAAGAGCATAAAAATTGGCCAGTTTAGGCATTATTAGATTGCTACTGAGAGAAAAATTTCTGCAGCATTTTGTTTTGTTTTGCTGAAGTTCACCAAATGAAAGTCTATTTATTACAAGTAAACTGTGTGGTCAATGCCACAGAAATGTCTCCTCTTTTTCCTCAGCAACAAACTATAAACCTTAAACTCATTCAGATTAATTTTAAAGACCTGAAATTATTACATCTAAACAAATATTAACTTTAATCATCCTTAACATGTATCTCTGGAATACCATATGATAGCAATGGGACAAGGTCAGTCCTTACCTAGATGTGTTTCATTATGGCTGCCACCTCTTGGAGAAGATCATAGTGCAGGATTAAGTCTTGGCTTTTGAGGTTCATAATTTTCATTTTGTACATTTATCTAAATTTAAACAGGCTCTGATGCCACTTTATAAAGAGAAATGTCACTTTAGTAATCACTAGGGGAGATATTAAGAACAGTGAGAATAAATAATTCTGGCCATGAAAATCTTCATACCCAGTAACCCAGAACAAGTAAATTACAAAGGTGAATTAGGGACAGAAAGTTGTTTTACAAGATAGCAGTAAAGGGAACTGAATGTCCTTGAAGGAATTCTCATCTTAATTAAAGGAAGATACTTTTCCTAGTGGTCAGAACATAACATGTTTGTCTACCCTTTTGGATGATACAGGATACTTATAAGAAATCTGCACTTTCCTTCTTCCACTACTATGGTCCTTGAATTTATCCTAACAAACTTCTCCTTTGTTTTACCAAATAGGTCATGCATATTGCATGAATAAAATAGTTTGATCTCTGTAGCTTTTGTTTTAGTGATGAAAAATAGACAACAAAATGTGGCATGTAGAATCTTATATGGTTAAAAAAATTAATAAGAATAAAAATAGAGAAAGATAAGGAGGCAGAGAGTGATGAAGGAATTGCTGTTTTAGGTAGCATGGTCCAGAAAAACTCTTTTGAAACCTGAATCCAATGAATGTGAACCTTTGATGGATCTAGGGCAAGAGGACTCCAAGAAAATCAGAGTGAATTATAGTGCAACGATCCTGTCATGAGACAGGATCTGTGCTGAGTGAGTTTGAAGAGGCATTAGAGAGTACATCTTGACCCAAATGGGAATAGTTAGACTGATGTAAAGTGAGATGGGGATGATACAAGGATGTGGTGAATAATTTTGAGCTTGTTATAAGTTAAATAAAAAAACAGTTGGAAGTTTTGGAATAGAAATAGGCATGATCTGAATAGAGAAAGGCATGATCTTTTTCTAAAGGATCACTCCACACACTGAATAAAAAATAAATTGAAGGGGAATGCAATAGGCAACTTCTCAAATGCGCCTAATGATTCCCGCCCCCTAATATCCATGTTCTTGTGTGATCCCCGCCACTTGAGTGGGAACAGAAAATTTTAAACAAAATACAGAAAAGATGCTAAGATTTTGAGTCTATGATTAGGTTATATTAAATTGTAACTTTTATCTTGCTATCAGATTCTCGTTTGCCTTGTTGATTGCCCAGTTTGATGACATTTGATGACACAAGAGGACAGGTCCACATGGAAAATAACTGAGTCTGGGCTCTGGTCATAAAGAACTGAAGATTTTAGTCCTTGAGGAACTGAATCTTGTCTACAATTGTGTGAACTTGGAAGTAAATGAATCTTTTCCCGGCCACACTTTCAGATGAAAACTTAGCCCTAGTTCACCATGACTATAGTCTTGTGGGACACCTGCAGTAGAATGTCCAGATAATCTGTGACCAGATTCCTGACACAGAAACTTTATACAACAAGTGTCTGTTGGGTTAAGATGCTAATATTTAGTGATTTGTTATGCCTCGATATTTAGTTAATAGAATAAGGGCAGAAGCTGAGTGAACAGTTAGGAAGTTTGATCTATAACCCAAATGAGAGACAACAGTGACCAGGAAAGGGTACAGTAATGACTGTGTTAGAAAGTAGTTGGATTTTGAATGCGGAGCTCACAGTATTGTTTGTGTATTGAATGTAGATTATGAGAGAAAGAGAAGAGGCAAAGAAGGCTCCTAGCTTTTTAACCAGAGTTATTCAAGATACTTATCTACTGACCTGGGAAGACCAGGAAAGAAGTGGGCTTTTTGCTTTGTTTTCTGTTTGTTTGTACTTTTGGAGAAGATGAGGGTATAGGCTGGAAATTAGCAATCTATCTTCAATGTATCCAGTCTGTGCTATTAGGTATATCCAAGCAGTTATTATATCCGGAGTTTAGGAGGAAAGCCCAGATTGGATATACAAATTTGGAAATCTCATGATTTATTCTCAAATTGTTCCTAGAGATAGTAAGAACAGATGCTCTCAGCTCTGGAGGGTGAAAGAGAAAACAAAACATGGAAGTAGCTCTTTACTTGACTCCATCAGAATCAAAGATAGAGTAAAACCAGAAGCTACAGAAGAGCCTTCAAATTCCATTAATGAAGGTCTCTGATTTCTTCCAGATATGTGAACTATTGGCGGGGGGAATAGACAAATAAATGAGTTGCAAGGTCAAAAATTTTGTTTATAAACCCAACATGGTTTTCCCTACTCAAGAAAATATGATCACCAAGAGAGAAATAGCTTCAAAATATGCCAGGTGCCATTTTTCAAAAATTTGGTAGAAGGGAGCACACAAATGGTGTTAGTAGCAAATAAATTTATTTAGTTCGACCAGGACTTGAACTGGCAAGAAGATGAACTTGGAGTAGGTGTAGGAGTCAAAGTGGGATTGATTCTAAGGTGAAAGAGATAGAAGTCTGGCTTCAGGTGGCAGTGTGGGATACAGGTGTCAATAGCTCTTGATGCAATTTCCTTTGGGAATTTTTATTGTAACATGTGGGTGACACTCTGGTGTTTACTTACTGAATAAGGTACAAAGAGCTTCCCTGGAGAGTATTACATTTCTTTGACAAAAGTTACAAGGAGATGAGAAAGGAACAAGTATGTGTGAAATCATTTCAGAACAGTTATGGAATGTGTTTGTTAATATTGTGATGCAATATAGCATGATCCTTAGCATAATAACAACAACACACCTACAGTTTCCATATCACTTTAAAAGAATATTAAGTGGTCCTTTCAAAAACTCAGCTTTCCAATTTTTCATTTACTTTTACATGCTTTTTTTGCTTTATTTTTATAAAAGAGGTACTATAGGGTGCTTGTGCTCACCAGAGAGATAGATAGAGACAGAGAAACAGAAAGTGAGAAATCACTCTCCAGAGGGATGGCCATGATGCAATCCCTTATCCTTTAGTCTTCTCCTGAGATTTTGGGTATACACACACATGCACCCAGAGAGAGTTTCAAGCCTCCAGGTCTAGTACTTGAACTGTAGTTGGACATGTGGGAGTCTAGCAACTTAATGATTATGCCATTTATTGGTTCGCACATGGGTTTTTCAGGCACCTCACACATGAACACCCTCATTCAGGAATGTTTTATATGCATATATCATCTCATATAACTCCTTTGGAAAACCTGGTTTATAATAGATAAAACTAAAGTATGAAGAGGTTAAATAAATTGGGATTGAATGGTACACGGCAGAACAGATTTTTCATCCAAATAAACTGATTTTACTGTTTTCACTATATTACATTCTACTATCCCTGAAGTTCAGCCAGATTTTCTTGAGATTAAACTTATTAAAAATTGCTCACCAGCCAGCAGGTGGCTAAGGTGCTGGATCCCATGGGGCCAACTCTGCAGTTCAAGTCCTGGACCCAGCAGGTTTAGAAACACACCAGACATGAATGTGTGAGTTTTGAAAATCCTGAGAGGAGAATGGAGAAACAGATTGCAGCATGGCCATCTGCCCTGGGGGATGGTTTCTCATTTTCCCTTTCTCTCTGTGGAGCACATGAGCTCTATGGGAAAAAATCTTTTAAAAAAAATTTAAAATAAAAACAGTGTCCACATAATCAGATATCAACATTTTCTATATATGAGGAAAACCAAATTAGAATTATTACATAGGTTACACTTGAAGGAGAAAACAGTTATGAAAATACACTGCAATTTAGGACTTTGGTATGGAAATGGGAAAATAAACTAATATCAGCAGCCATTATCCACCTAGAGTTGATCTTCTTAGAAATATTTGGAGCTGCCTATTTTATCACTCAGGGACCCATTAAGAAATCAGGTGAATTTAAGGAAGGTTTTTTTTTTGTTTTTTTTTTTTTTCTTGGAGAGGTTTTTGCCATAGGGTGTGTGCACTCGCCAGAGAGATAGAGAGAGACAGAGAGATAGAAAGTGAGAAATCACCCCCCAGGGAGGATGGCCACACCGCAATCCCTTCTCCACCATTCTCTTCTCGGGATCTTGGGCACGCATGCACACGTGCTCGGCGTGAGTTTTAAGCCACTGGGTCCAGGACACGAACCGTAGTCGACTACGTGGGAGTCCAGCGACATAGCCATTACACTAACTGCTGGTCCCAAGGAAGGTTTTAATAAGGCATTATTTACAATGGTTTCTAGGACCTCGAGACTATTACCACTCCTAGGATCCCCCCAAAAAAATGACTTGGTTAATGGAACCCAGAAGAAGAAAATCATGCATTGAGGCAAGGTATGACATGTCATGCCATCCAAAGATGACTCTGTAAGGAAGAATGTAATCTATGCAGACCTGCATCTCTGAGGGATGGGAGGTGTGAGCGATGGTTTAGGGGTGAAGGATGAAAAAAATAGAAGGCTCACCTTTCTTTCTTCTTTAGGTTGCCTGTCTGAAAGCCCACTAAGATTAAATGCAGTATTATTTCAATACTACAGAATGATAAAGTCACACCCAACCTAACACCAACTCAATTTGCCCTTTCACAAGAAGGCTCAGCATCAGATCAAGGATTGACATTAGGTCAAATATTTCTAATGACAATGGAAGTAAGAAGACTAACAGACAGAGATAGTATCAACCTGACTTGACCCTCTGCTACTAAAAAATTATGCTTCATGCAAATCTCAAAAAAAAAAAAGCATGGACTATAAAGAGAGGAGGCTCTGAATCGAATAACTTGAGGACAAACCATATCTGTGAGAAATATTATCATTGTGCCTATTGACCAAGTTGGTTAATCTCTTCAAATCTTATTTTCTTTACCTATAAAAGAGGCATCATTTTAGTACTTATTCATAAAATTGTTGGGAGGATTAAAAAAAAAAAAAAAACAGGTGTTTGACAAGGCACTGTAGCATACAAAGAGCTGCCACTCTAACTGCAGTCAGCTATATGGGAGTCCAGCAACAACCTGAACTGCTATGCCATTTGCTGATCCCATCAAAGATCTTCTTAAAGGTAATAGAAAATAAGTATTATAGGGACCAGCAGGTGGCATAGTGGTTACGATACTTGACTCCCATATGGTCAACCTCAGTTTGAGTCCCAGACCTGGCTGTTTGACACTCATGCCGGGCTCATGTGCATACATGCCCAAAATCCCAAGAGGAGAATGGAGAAGGGATGACAGTGTGACCATCCCTCCTAGGGGATGATTTCATGCTTTTGGTCTCTGCCTCTCTAGCAAGCACATGTACCCTATAGCAAAAACCTCTCAGCAAAAAGAAAGAAAATGTGTATTATGAAAAACTATGTGTGGATCTCAAAAAAAAAAAAATTTGTTTCAAAATCAACTTGTATTTTAATTCTACACTCCATGAACTTTTTAAAGTTCTCTCACATTATCTCGTTTATTCCTTTGAAACACCACCTATAAAATACTTGATAATATTGTCATTTATAGGTAAGAAAAATGAGGCTCAATAAACTCAAACAATTCACTCAAGATCACATATCTTGTAAGTAACAATGCTAGCATTCACATTGAAGCAATGTGTTTCTCAAGCCATTGGCTTTTTTGTTGTTGTTGTTCATTCGTTTTTGTTTGTTTGTTTTCCCTATCATCATTCTATTTAAAGTTACACCAAGAATACAGAAAAACTGTATTCTGTATCAATGTATTTCAGTGTTTTCCTGGGTATCGAGTAGAAGCTCATTACTAACTTTCTTAGAATCCTTCCCTCTCCTTCCTTATGTGTTGCCAAAAGAAAACCCAGAAGCTCCAGAGCACTCTGTTAGGAAGGAGCCCAGACTGAGACATCTCTGCCTAGCCCAAATTTCTGACTTGCCACGATCAGGAACCTCTAGGACTGGACTCAAAATGAAAAGACATTCTTCCTTGACTTTCAAAATTCAGCACCAACGTATCTTCTCACGTGAAAATAGGGAGACCTTCACAGGGACCTCTGTCTTCCCACCCCAGTGGGATAAGATCTCACACCACAGAGCCTAGACTCTTAGTCAGGAAGCTAGTGAAGATCATTCTAAGTTTCACCAAATGTCAGTTGTTTCCAAAAAGGAAATGAATTGATTTGTTGCTTCTCAGCGGATAGCTATCCCAAAGCTGTAGCTTAAGTGACTCTAACATACACAAGAGCTCAGAGTATGATGGATGAGAGATTATAATGGTAAACATTTGGTTTTATTTGGGTACTGTGGAACAGAAGGGATCAAGCAAGTGCGAGTTCATACGGAGGAAGTAGATATGATTTCCAAAAGAGGACAGAGACTATGTTGAATGTATTAGGTGAATAATGGATCAGAAAGCCCAAAGTAGAAGTATCAATAGTGTTGCTATCATCAGGCAGGAATTGCTTTTTTTTTTGGGAGAGGTTTTTTCGCTATAGGGTGTGTGCACTCGCCAGAAAGACAAAGAGAGACAGAGAGATAGAAAGCGAGAAATCACCCCCCAGGCGGGATGGCCACGCCCAATCCCTTCTCCTCCATTCTCCTCTTGGGATCTTGGGCACGCACGCACATGCGTCCAGAGTGAGTTTTAAGCCTCTGGGCCCTGAACTTAAACCATAGTCGACTACATGGGAGTCCAGCGACATAGTCATTACGCTAACTGCTGGTCCCAGGACTTGCATTTTTTTTTCAATGTCTACCAAGTTATACCCACTGTAGCCATCAGATCTTTGGTTCTTGGGTAAGAATAATTTTCTTTGCCCTTTTGTCCTTGTCCGAAGAGTTTTGGTCAGCCTAGCTTCACAGTTTTGCCTATTCTGCAAGCATGTATTTTTTTTTTCTAATTGTTTTTCTTGATTTTGGAATAGTAGGAGTCTCAGAACTACTTGTGAACTCCATGAAGTCAAGAACTCTGCCTGCTACCCTCGTTATGGTACTCACTGTGCATGAAACACAGATGGTGATCAGATTTATTGACTGAGTAAATAAATCACCCTTACGACCCCATCTTTCATCCTACCTGACAGGTTATGCATTAAGTGCTTTATATGCTATCCCAGGCAAGCTGGTTAATGTGGATTTAAACCATTCCAAAATGTATCATCGTCTACAAAAAAAAAAAAAATTCCAGTTCTCTGGGGAACAATTTTGTCACCCTCACTAGTCATCCTGATTTTCAGTTAAGAATCTTGAGGTTCAGAGTGATTAATTGAATCCACCAAGTAAACAAAATGGTGGAACCTGGATTTAACTTCCATCACTCTACCTACCAATCTACTGAATCTTGCTACTATCAGAGTCTAGGAAAGTCAGTAAGGCAGAGACAAAGGTCTCTGGGACTAGACTCACCAAGGGCTTGTGTTTAGAATCATTGCACTAACCCATTACAGACCTGTGCCCAAGTACTTCATACCTCTGCACTGGTTTAGCCTTTCTCTTTATTGAAGAAACATACTATTCATTGGGTAGGATGATGGCTATTTTATAAAGATATTATACATCTGCCATCACTCTTCCCAAAGGTATTTTTAAAAGTTATCTAGCAAGACCAGCAGATGGTATAATGGTTACATCACTGAATTCCCACATAGTTGACAGCAGTTTGAGGCCCAGACCCAGTGGCTTAAAATTCACGCTGGGTGCATGTGTGTGCATGCCCAAAATCCCTGGAGGAGAATGGAGAAGGGTTTGTGGCATGACCATGCCCCCTGGGGGGTGATTTCTCACTTTCTGTCTCTTTGTCTTTCTCTCTCTCTCTGGCGAGCACACATGCCCTACAACAAAAATCTCTCTAAGACAAAAGTTACCTAGCAAGAGAAATTTTCTTATTTGCTAACAATGGATAATATTTATGGAAATTATTATAAAATTTGTGTTCATAACAAAACTATTCATAACTGTAGCAGCTCATACATCAGAAAATTATAAATTCAGTCTGTGTCTCACATTCTTCTTTCTACATGGACAGAGGAAAAAATATTTCCCAAATGCTGAGGCAAGGAAATGGACTCAGATTGTTGGGGATGACCACATCAGCTGGTTAATAGCCAGTGGACTATTTCTGAGAGCAAAATGCTATTTCTAAAAATAAATCATTGATCTAAAATACTGTCAGAATACTTTGAGGTGATCAGACACTATAAGCTGAATATTTAGATAACATGCTAAAATAGGTATACAAGCCACAGAAACCCACTCTAGTCATCTTGCATAAATAGAATAATTTATTATAAAGACCTGTATTGTTGAAATATCAAAAGAAGGGGCCAGCAGATGGTATAGTGGTTAAGACACCGGACTCCCACATGGCTAACTATGGTTAGAGTCCCAGACCTAGCAGCTTGAAACTCACACTAGACACATTAGTGTGTGCCCATTGAGGCATGATTTCTCATCCCGTTGAGGCATGATTTCTCATTTTCCCTTTTTCTATCTCACCAGTAAGTACATGCCACCTATAGCACAAACCTTAAAAATAATAATAATACATATCAAAAGAAAGATGATTTTCTCACATCTGGAAAAAAAATGAAAACAGTGCAGTTCTAGAAATCAGATCTACCAACCTTTAGAATTCATAAATTCTTCTGGGATCTCCACTCCAGATTGTAATTCCCAGAGTCCTGGGAGAAATATTTAGAAAGTCATAGCATGGATCATTTGCTTCCTGCTGGCTGTGTGGTAGATGTTAGTAAGTTATTTCAGTCTGTTTTCTGTTGTTGTAACTGAATAGCACAGGTTGGATGATTTAACAAGAACAAAGGTTTATTCAGCTCATGATTTTGGAGATCCACATTCAAGAATTCGTATCAGATAGGGATTCTCTGAAGTGTCTCAAGGTGGTGCAAGGCAACACATGACAGAAAGGCAAGAGCGCTGTCAGCTCTGATCTTTTTCTCTTCTTATAAAGCCACAAGTATTCAATAATTGTGCCCCACCCTGATTATTTTACCTAATCTTAATTATTTCCCCAAAGCTCCACCTACTAATACCATAGTTGTGTTAAGTTTCTGCCGTCTTAATACCATGATAATAGCAACCAAATTTCAACACATGAATTTGTGAGGTACACATTTAACCGTAACATAATTCAACAAATTGTTATCGAGTAAGTAAAGGAATAGTTAAACTCTCTGGGCCTTATATTAATCAAAAATTAGGAGATTTAATTTGATGATATATAAGGTCTGTATTTGTTACCTATTGTGGTGTAACATATTATCACACATATAATGGCTTAACAAAAAGAAAACCACAAGTTTATTATCATATAGTTCTGGAGGTCATAAATTCGAAATGTGTGTTTGGAGCTAAGGTCAAAGTAACATCAGGGTTAGTTCCTTCTTGAGACTTGAGGGAGGAATCTGTTTCTCATTTCCTTCAGTTTATGGAGGTTAGTGACTTTTCTCTGCTCATGGTCCCATCACTCCAGTCTCAGCTTCCATTTTCCACAATTCCTTCTACTAACTGATACACTTGCTCTCCCTATTCTACTGACCAATCCTCTTGCCCTCCCTATAAGGATCTTTGTGAATTTATTGAATCTTCCTGATAATCCAAGATAATCTCACCTCAAAATCACCGTTGAGGTGGCATGGTGGTTAAGGGTGTTGGACTCCCACATGACTCACCGTGGTTCAAGACCCAGACCTGGAGGTTTGCTTTCTCCCTTTCCCTCTTTCTCTCTCTGTGCGTCTCTCTCTGGAAATATTAAAATAATAATAATAAATAAAGCTAAATAAAATAATCCCTTCAAAAACCACTGCTGATTTAATCATATCAGTGAAGTCCCTTTTACCATGTAAATGAATGTTCATAGATTCTGAGGATTTGAATGTGGTTATCTTTGGAAGACTATTATTCAGCCTACTGCTAAACCTCTTTAATTCTAGAATTCAGGGTTGCTCACACTGCTGATGAAGAGGCTGGGGACCGAAAAGTACCTGGTCCTATTGTCTGTGGAGTTTACAAACTGTTAAAAGTTGGCAAAGGTGACTTATGGCAAATCAGAGTTCCTCAAAGAGAATTTAAATATTGGATGACTCCATTCTGTTGCATGAACCAGAGAGTTTACATTCTATGTCATACATTTGAGGATAAGAGCAAGGATTTTAGTTACAGAGTTTCTACTAATTTCACGGCCAAAAAGAAGGCATCACTGCAAGAGTATATTGTCTAAAGAAGTTGCTTACATAGAATTCACACATTCCTGGGACCAGCAGATGGTGTAATGGTTACGTCACTGGACTTGCATGTAGTTGACCACAGTTTGAATCCCAAACCTGGTGACTTAAAACTCATGCCAGGTGTACATGCTTACATGCCCAAAATCCCAAGAGGAAAATGGAAGGGAAGGGAATGGACGCGATGTGGTCATCCACACTGGGGAGCGATTTCTCACTTTCTATCTCTAGCAAGTACACGCACCCTATTGCGAAAGTCTTCTGTTTCTAGCAAGCATATGCACCCTATAGCAAAAATCTCCCTCTAAAAAAATATTAATAATGATTCACACATCCCTAAAAGTGAATTTGACTCAGGCCTATACTAAGACTAGTCAAAGAACCCTAAGCACTAAAAAGATTATTGAGTCCCACTCTCACTTGTAATTAAAAATTTAAAAAAACCTCTGAAACACGATTAAATATGAGGAACTACAACAAATATTTAATTTTATCTATGATGACTAATTGAATGCTTTTTTTTGGTAATATCTATATTGACTAATTTTATTTTAAGAATCATCATTTTCTTGTCATGCCTTCTTATTGCACTAAAAGCATTCTTAATCTTTTTGTTGGATAATCCACCCAAACTATTCCTAGCCTGTAGGAAATAATACCATCCCTAATTATTCATGCCAGTAATTTCTGAATATCATTTGATAATTGCAGGGTTTTACTAATGCCGTTAAATGACATTAGTATTCTCAGTGCTAATATAATTATGTAAAGTAAAATATGGACCCAACATCTTTAATACCAAATACCAAAAACAAAATCCTACTATGGATCTCAAATTTTTCAATGTCCTACTTACTAAACAAGAGACCTTTGTTTATAGTTATTCACTTTTTATAAGACAGAGAAGCAATATCAACAGGATCTTCATGACACAATTCACCCCCAACCTCAGCCACCCCAGATCACAAACATACAGCTGGTATGTACAGGAAGACCTCAGGATGCAAACCCAGGACCTTCTCATGCAGTTAAGCATTGCTTGCAAAGCATTGAGTTAGGGCTATGTCACTGTGACTGACCCCATTTCTTTTAATCAAATCTATTATTTAAATTCAGTAAACCGAGGCATAGAGCAGATACTTCTTTTGATTTAGATCACACAACAGAGCAGAAATTTAAATCCAGGAAGGGATTTAACCATTTAACCAGGGAGTGTCTTAACAATTACTGCAAGCCAATTTCAGTCTTACCATACTGAGAAGGTATCACATTAGCCAGATGCAAGTGCTGCCCTAGACAACTTTTGATTTTCTTTCCATTTATTTCTGTTCCTTTTCTTTTCTTTCTTTTCTTTTCACTTTTGATTATAAATTTACAAATTCCAATAAGCCAATGCTTCTAAACCAGGCTTATACATCTGAACTCCAATAAGTGTTTCCAACTATTTTTGCCCAGCTCCAATCTAGAGATTCTGATTTGTCAGGCCAACCTAGGCAGCTATCTGTGTGTAGGTAAAATCTCCCTATGCAACCCTAATCTGAACTCCTGGGGAAGAATCACTTCACTGGGTCTTAATAAATACTAAAAACAAGTGCAGAAACTGTATCATTATCTTCAAGGACTTGGAGGATTCTAGGTATTCCAAGTGATGTTAGGAAGTTGATCAACAAAACCGTATGGTAACTCCAAAAAGATTTTGAATCTAGTCTGAGTGGAAAAAATTACAGTAGACCTGTGATATCTGGTTTGACACTTCATAGAAGACACCATGGAAGTGGAACGATTTAGAAATGAACCAACCTCCTCTGGTCTTCGTGTCCCCTTTCCTATGTTAGAACATCAAGAAGGAAGAGTGAGAGGAGCTACAGAATAAAACTTGAGATGAAGAAACCACTGGAAATTCATTGTGGTTGGAGTTAAACAGTCCAAGTAATTTAAAAATGGAGCAACCTTATCCAAAAAAAAAAAAGCAGTGAGAAATAACTCCATACCTTATATTCATTTGTGGTATTTTCCATTCTCCAGGTAAGCTCTCACAATCCTGCAAAAGGATTTGACAGGCTTAAAAAGAAATGGAGAAAAGTCATTTCAAAGGATCAGTGTGCTGCAACAAGTTCATGCTGATTTTGAAATCTCCCTACATCACTTCACAAAAATTATTTAAAATAACTTCCCCCTCTAACAGAATAATCTATTTTTTCTTTCAATCTGTGTATAGTATTTTGTTGTTATTATAATCAGAAAACAACATAGGACCTTCTCTTTGTTTGCAGTTGTGGAAAAGACAGAGAAAGATTATTTTTATGTTAATGCCTGCTTGTGTTTAGAGTTGATTTTTAAAATGAACTAATTTGGCATTCTCTTTTGCTTCCTTCTTGTGAGTTTCCATGTGTAATCAATGAACAGTAAGTACTTTATGAGGATCTACTAAACTTTTTCCATATCCTTGGGACTGTCTTACACTCTGTTGTTTTCATTAAAACCCCACACAAGGTCTTTTCAGTAAACATCCATTTCCCACAATCTGGTCTTTTTCCATTCAACTCAGATTTTTCCCTGATTTGCTTTTTAATGATATAATACTTACCTAATTACACATGGTTTCAAAAAATACTACCACTGCCTCTCCTGATGTTGAATTTGTATTTCAGTTTAACCACCCACAAGAAACATCAACAGCCATCCATTCTAGTGACAAAGTTTTTTCACCCCATCATAGTCTAGAAAGAATAACTGATTTCACTGCTTAATTGTTTGACTTGACATTGACTTTCTATTTCCATGATTGAAAAATTGACAAATATCAATTGAATGTCCACAGTGCATAAATCAAAGCACTATGCTAGGTTTTGAACATAAGATCCATAAACAAGTTCCCCTTTTTTTTTCCTTTTGCTATTTGGAAGAAGAGTAGGCCTGCCCAGGAATTGGCCCCTCATCCTTTGCCCACCTCACCCTCGCACTTCCTCCTTGCATTCGGAATCTTCCATATAACATGGATACTGAAAATGTCAGGCACACACCTTCCCAGTCTCCCATCCACTTAGAGTATGGGCATGTGACTTAGCCATGCCGGTTGCTAGAAACTGAAGTGAAGTCTGCTAAGCTGCGGCGAGAATTTGGGAAAATGGAGCAAGAGAAGCAGGATTTCTCTCTTTGGTGAAGAGAATTTTAAGAAAAATTGCACTTTTTAAATCATTTTTATACATTTGTTTTATACAACTTAGATTCTCAGAACTACCTTTCATCCATGAACTCTGAAATTCAATAATAGTACCTAGTTCATTTGATCACTTGTACCCTCTGTTGGTAACAGGCAAAGTTAAGTGCTTTTATAAACAAGGGGATAGGATTATGGGAGATGGGACTGGTTTTGTTCACATAGAAGAACAATGATGACAGGAGCTAAAGATTCAGAAGCAGGGAATAGTCTATGTGACACTTTACTGAAGTAATCAAAGTATCGGTCTTTTTAAAATCATATGCATCTTTAATGAATAAATTGTCTCTTTTTTAATCTTTTTTTATCTTAATTTCGCCACTGCTCTTCAGAAAGTTGAACAGCGTAGCGCATAGTAGCTCCTCAAAAACTGTTTGTTAAAATGGACTAATAATGATAGAATCTAAATGCTCAGTAATAACACAGAGACTCTCTAATGTAACATCCTAATTGTACAGGTGAAGGTACTGAGGATTGGAGAGTTTATACAGGTTCCTCAATCTGTAAAGTAGGAGAAAAGATGGAAAGATAGAACTACCACCAGGTCGACCGTCCTAATCCAGTGTTCTTTCAATTCTACCACAAGGGATCAATACATTTGTAATCTAAGTGAATAGAAAGGACATTTGCCAAAATATTACTAAAAGTGAATGCAGATATAAGTGCCATACATTGCTGCAAGAGGTGGGAAAATGTTTTGGACTAGGCTGCTCAAGATTGCTATTAGGTGTTACAGACAACACAGTAGTGTGGATCTCTAGATAAATTGTTTTTACTCCTCTGGTGTCAGCTTTGCTATAATTTCCTTAGAGAGCCTGACTTGATTTTCCCATGTGAATTTGTAAAATATCCTAGCCATTTTTCATTTGTTCAAAGCACCTTCAATATTTCTACTGATCTCAAATCTCCATATAAATTAGCACGTTCACTTTGCTTGTTTGCCTTTTAGAGAGATATTTTTGCTATAGAGTGCATGCTTATGCTGGAGGGACAGAAAGACAGAAGGCAAGAAATCACCCCCCAGGTCCCTTCTCCATTCTCCTCTTGGGATTTTGGACATTCACACACATGTGCATGGCTTGAATTTCATACTTACAGGTCCAGGATTCAAACCATGGTTGTCCATGTGGGAGCCCAGTGATGCAACCATTACACCATCTGCTGGTCCCTGAGCATTTGTTTTTATTTGCTTGTTTGTTGAATTGCATCTCTTCCAGGAGAGCAAGGACCATGTCTCTTTTAGTCCTCACTCTACATGCAGTACCTAATATAGCTTCCATCACATAGTAGGCATCTGTATCTATCCACTCATTAAGTTATTCAACAATATTCCAAGTGATGGCAGATACAAGACGAAAAAGCCAGATAAAAGACCTGCCCTCTTGGAGCTTGTATTCTACTGGCAGAAGACAGAAAATAAGTATGACATAAGTAAAAAATGTGCATATTTGAGAAATCTCTGAAGCCATAACATCAAAGATGAACTGCTGTTTTCATGTATAAATAATGGAAAGGACATGACAAACTCCATCATGCCATTGATGTTTTGATGCATCCTAACTTCAGACACACAAATATGAACAAAGAAGTATCTTAGAAGTGGAGCAACAGAGTGTATTGCATGTCAGCTAATGACAAATGTGAAAGTAAAATATAGAGGTAGGCAGGACATCAAGGGAAAGTTCCATTAGCTGATGAATGTAGGATGAAATTAGGTATCAAGGGATAATATAACAGCAGAGGAGTGGGTAATTATAAAGGCTGACATATTAATTAAGAATCAGCTTTGCATTCTCATGGTATGTAATAACTTCAGTGGCAGATATATCCTAACCCCAGCCCTGACAATCCCTGTTGGATGTGGGACTGGAGAACATTTTGAGACTCAGCTATCTAGTTTGAAAAATAAGTAATATGAGCAAAAGACCTTGAATTTAATGGGTACCCTATAAGTAGTGTTTTTATTACATTTTTCATGTTGTGCTTTAATTCCTGAACTGAACTTGTGTTGATTCCCTGTTTGCTTGTTTGTTGTAACTGTTAGACCTTCCACCTTGCCTTGCCAGGTCCAAACTTCCTTCCCTGTCTATGAACTCCAGCATCAAACTATGTTTGCTTTTATGCCTTTTATTTCAACTAGTCTCTAATCTGTCTAATTAATTCTAATTAATTAATTAATCTGTTTAACTAATGCTAATTCCTTGGACATGAGAATCCTCAAGCATGTGACTTGCTCATATCTGGTGCCTAATGCTAGGAGGTTCTTAGATAATAGTCAACTGATTGTACAAAGGAATGTGGTTAAGCCAATCACAGAACAAATACTGCTGATTTCTCTTATTTAAGGTATCTATAATAGTCAAACTAATAAAAGCAGAGACTATAATAATGTTTCTCAGGGGTAGGAGATAAGGGAAATTAGTTATACAATTAATATAAAGTCTTGGTTATACTAGATGTGTAAGTACTACTGATCTACTGTACATTGTAGTACTTCTAATGATCGTGTAAATTCAGGTAAGTTCAGAATTTGTTAGATAGATTTTATGGTTTTTTGTTTGTTTGTTTGCCATCAGGCACATGCACTTTCCAGAGAGAGACAGAGAAAGGGAAAGTGAGAAGTCACCCCACAAGGGAGATGCTCACTTAATAACCCCTTCTCCCCCATTCTCCTCCTGGGATTTTGGACACACACGCACATGACCCACATGATTTTCAAGCTGCCGTATTTAGGACTTGAACTGCAGTTAGCCATGTGCAAATCCAGCACAGCACGTTGACCACCACACCACCTACTGGCTCCCATGTTAAGGGTTGTTAATCACAAAAATGAACACAGAGGTACACAAAGAAACTTTGGAAGGTGTTCAGCATGTCTTTTACCTTTTGTGTTGATAGTATCATAGATATGTATGTCCAAACTCATCAGATGGTACATATTAAATATTTTCACTTTCTTATATATCAGTAATATCTCAATAAAGCTATATTGGGAAAAAAAAAGCAGCAGAAGAGGAGGAGGAGAAGGAAAGAATCTGTTCAATAAACAATAAAGGGAATGTTTTCAATAAAGCCCTAGAAATGAATGCACTAGGCCATCCATCTATTCACTGAACAAAGTTCCTGAGTGCTAATTGACAACGGGTTCAAAGGAAAGCATTTTTGCTCCCTGGAATACAGAGGGATACCCTCTTGAATGCATAGACCATCTTGGGCTTTCCCTATCACATTAGTTCATCCTTCTACAGGCACTCACTCCTCTCAGTTGGACTTGGATGCACTGTCTCAGCAGGTCAGGGTAAGCTGTTAACCTTACAAGGTTCCAAAGAGACTACAAATCTTTCTCAATGTTTTTGTATGGGTGCCAGAATTTACATCTACCACTGCCCTGTGGGAGTGTTTGCTTTTAGGTAATGCAAAACAATCTGCCTCAGTCAGTAAGAGTGCCTTGGAGAGCATGACCTCATCTGTAGATCCATGAGCTGACACGCCAACTTACAAATTGACGTCTTTGAAAATGACTTAGCCTCTATTTACTTCTTAGGAACTGAATAACACATTAAAAAGTATCCGAAACCCAAATTCCCTTCAAAATCGTAGGATCTCTCTAAGCAGAAAAACCTCCCCTGGCTGCGAAGATCAAGAAACCATTAGAAGGAAATAGCCGTTGCCCAAAGATGGTCTCAAGCCAGTCACCCAGATGCCAAAGCCAACACCACTTTGACGCAGATGGGTAGCCTGTCAGAAAAGGAAGGATTCCAGTGTTAGTGTCTCTCTACTCCTCTGGCCTGGGAGTGAAGGAAGTGGAAGAGGGGAGGAGAGGAAGACAGGCCAAAAAAAAAATCAACAAAGTGCAACATGTCTCATAACCAGGTCAGTGCTGACCAGCTTCTGCACCGTGCAGAGAGGGCAAGGCCCTGAATCAGATGAGTCACTTGTAGTCTTCCATCTCAGCACCCACACACAGGCTTCAAATAAGACAGGCACAAGCAAGGAGGAATTTGAATTGCAATCGAAAATACCCTTTAGCCTATGGAAGCCTATGGTCAAGTGATGAATAATGATTTGAACAGAGTTAAACCAAATTAGTTGGCAAATATGGGCCATGGAAGTTTCAAAAGAGTTTGAATTCAGGGTTCTGCTTTAATTTTGAGTCCATCTCTTACTAATTATGCCCTCCTTGGACTGATTACTGGTCTTCTCTGAGTGATAGCTTCCTCATTATAAAAATGCAAATAATAACCATGTTTTAACCTGTCAGCCTGTTAGTTATTAGGAAGTTCAAATGATTAAACAATCAAATGATATATTTTGTCAGATAAAGAGCACTACACAGGTGTTAGATTTTACATTATGGCTTAAATTATAAATGGATAGTGTATATTTAAAGATCTCAAGGAAATGTAGATACATTTTTATGAAAAGAATATCATTCTTATTAAAGTTTTAAATAAAACATTTATTTTTATTGTTGTTGTATTTTATAATATTTAACAACACCATTTTTCCTGATGCCTCCCCATAAACCCTTGCCCAGACAGGATTCTCTATTCAATTAGAGGATATACTCATTCTTATTAAATTTTGAAATAGTTTGGAACAAAAACAGTTTCTGTTTCCAAACATGTAGCTTGGCAGAGTGGAAGAAGCCCAGGTTGTCCATTTGTGCAGTCCCATTCTTCCTAGTCCTTCTCTGGGTGTGTACAAGACAATGTCTTGACCGTTCTGCTTTGTAGGCAACGGGTATGACACTAGGTAAAATGAGGCCCTTATTGGCTCTCTTACTTATTGTACAACCTTGCATTCAGGACAAAAAGAAAGTATGAAAAAAATACTTTAAAAGAAGAGTATGGTCAGTTGCTGAGATGTAGAAGTAACACCACACTCATGGGATATCAGTAGGGTCACATGGGAAAGGACAGAGTTCATGTTCTGAAGACTTCATGCACACATTGGGTGAGCTTGCTTGCACATGATCCAGAGATGGACCATGGCATGAGGGCCTTCTTGGAGGTTTCTGTCTGTCTTTCTCCCACTTTCCTTATTGAAATAAGCAAAACTTCTTAAAAGTAATAAAGTAGTTTATAAGTGATGCCTTAATCATATCTGATTAGGCTTGGATTCTTTAGATCCTCTACTGTCAATAACACAGCAACTCACATTCAAAATCATCCACACGTTTCCTTAAACTCCTTTTTTCCTTTGCAGCTTTAGCAGTAGTGAACAGATCCCTTTTTTGCCTTTGTTGCTCAGCTTCCCTCTGCTAAAACCACCCTTCCTACAATACCATCTTTTACCACTGACACTACCGCTAATGTACATACTCCACCTCCATTGTCTGAATCTTTAGTAGCCTCATATCTCCTGCCTATAATCCATTTCTCTCTCAAATATGCCTCTCAAAACCCATTTTTCAAAGTGCTTCACTCTCAAGAAGCCTTTCCAAATACTGTATCTATTCCATCTTAAATACATCCTTCCTACCCCCAAAATTTCTAAAGACTTTATGCCTTGCTTGTGTTTTTATACCTCTGATCTCCTGTACCACTGTTGCTGGGAGATCTTGTGCTTTGGGTATCCAGTTTATACTTTCGGATAGGTGAAAACTATCTGAACATTCTTTTAAAATTATAAAATCTCTCCTTGCAATGACCTTTACAGCCATCCCCACCTAACACAAGGTCCAATCATTCAAAAGTAATACCACAGTGAATTTGATCACAGATACGACCTAATGCTTGTGGAGACTTTAGTGCTTGCCAGACACTAGTCTAAGTTCCTTGCATTTATTTTCCCATTTACTACGCTGAGCAATCCTAAGAAGTGGATGCTGTCATTACCTTCTCCATTGTCTAGGTGGAGAAACTGAGGTTCGAAACAACGAAGGAACACTGCTGGACAGCAATGGAGGAAAGATTCAAATGCAAGAGTCTAGCTTCAGATTCTGAGCTCCTCATCACCTCTGCACTATTATTTTTAGTTCACAAAGGCCCAGAATGACTTAAAAACAAGTGCTGCTAACTCCCAGATCTTTATCCTATGCTATCTAAACCTTATCTTACATTGGTTTCAAAAACAAAAAGACCACAAAAATCCCCTCTTCCACACCTCCCACTGTGCTTGCTCCTTGGAACTTCCGCTTCTGTTTTTCTTTCATCTCCCTACATCTAACAACCACTGAGGATGGGGCAGAGAGCTTCCTTCAGATGTAAACTGTGGTAAGTACCAGGTTGTTTGGAACCAAAGGAGCTACTGAATCAGTCACTGTTTGTTGCTCCCTCTAACAAATCTCTCTTTGAGATTGGAGAATGACTCAATCACACAACCCACACCTGCCAAGCAGAATCAGCCACCCTGGGATCTAAACTGTTCTGAGAGTACACAGTTCCAAAGGGCAAGCCCATTTATAAACTCAGCTAGTATAATAGTGCACTGGTGAGGCGAAAGCAGCCTTCATTTATATAACATTGCAAATTCTGAGTGGTATCCTAGACCAGAATCCTGGAAAGATAAATATTGAAATAGGACAGATGATGATACAACAATATTATCATTAACCAAAGTACAAGCATCTTCTTAAAACCAAGCAACAAAAAGTTTCCTCAGATTTCAAATTAATTTCTCTATGGGAGCCAGAGGTTATGAACCTTTTGAATAAGAATGCAAGCTCTGAATGAGCCTATGCACATTCTTCTTTTTCTTTTTCCGTTTTCTGGGCAGAAGCTCCATAGTCTTCATGAATTTGAAAGCCCCAGCTGTGAGGTTTTCTTTTGCCAAGAAAGCATTTCTGCCACACACCTACCAGAGTCAGGATAAGTAAATCATTCCTTCTAGATCCAGTCTTTTGTCAGCCCTGCTGGGCAAAAACCTCCCAATTCATCTGGTGAAGAAATGCAAGTATGCTGTCACCATTATAGGAACTCCTCTCAGCAAAGCCACAGGTCTTTTGAAAAAGAAACCATAGACAATGTCTTTCCTACCAGATCCTAAAAGGTGACTGTGACTGTTCTCAGGTACCACACTCTCACACTCTTAATTCTCACCAAACATCGTTTGATGCCAAAAGAAATATGAACCTCCCAAGGCCATTTCACATACTGGAGAAGGAACTGCAGTGGCTAAGTTAAGCTGCTTTCTCTTTATGTGTTGCTTACATTCCTCCAGAGCCAAACCCCATCCTTTCTTTCCATCCCAGACTGTAGTCTGGGCTAGTCCCTGCTTCTCTGCTTGTGCATTTGTCCTGGATGCCTGTTATTATGTTGGAATTTATTTGAAAATACTTCAGCATAGGCAATGTGACATTACATACACAGCAGTCTCTGCAAGTACATGGTTGACTTAACCAGGAGAGAACTTGCATTTCATCAGGAGGTCCACTTTCCTGTGATTCTGCCCTGTCCATCTCCTAGCCACACCCGAAGCTTCACAACTTAGTGAAGGGTAGTAAAATGAGCTCTCGTTGTTGAAATTATGAGTATTCAAAGTGCATCATTGGAATAGCATGCATTCTTAATGAGTGTGATATTACCCATGAGTAACTAAAAATTGGTTCTTGGAGGAAGGAGATAATCAAAAGTCTGAGATATTACGAGGGTGTCATGGCCCCCAGACCAGACAAAATCTCATTCTTTAGTGTTTAGTCTTTAGTATTAACTTAATATTAAATTAAAAGCTGCTTCTCTGGGCAATAATGAAAAAAATTATGATAAACACTGGGCCAAAGTATTTTTTTAATTTTTATTTTTTATTATCATCATTATCTTCTTTATATTACATTGGATTACATATAACTTTACAGTGTATTACGTTGTTTTTTCAAAAGGGAATGCTCTACATTGATGCCTGAGTAGAGAATGCAGCCAATCTTTCACTCCTTGCTTTTGGGATAAGGGCACTAGGTTTGACCCCTACCTTTCCTCTATCCACTTCTGATTTCAGGAACACTTCTTGGCTGGATGGAGGCACTGTAGCTATGTCCTGCCACTGAATGTTGTCACATTTGCTTTAGGTTGATCTGGCATGCAAATTGTGTCCAGAATTCCTCAAAACTGATGAAACGGAGGCATCATCAAAGCATCAGTTCACAGTGTATGACTATTTGGGATCAGTTTGCTAATAATTATGTGTACATATGGCAGATTTTGATCTAGGAAGAGAAGCTAATCTTCACCTAATTCTAATTCTTGGCAGCTGCTAAGACATGCCAACTATCTGATAGTTCTGCCTGACAAAAATTGACTACTAGCTTCAGAAAACCCTCAGATTTATTATAGGCATCAGAGATAGTGCAGACCATACAGACTGGAATTAGATTATCTGGGTTCCAATTCATTTGCCAGCTCCTGACTTGGCACCTCATTAACCTCTTTGAGCCCACATCCTCTTTTGAGTAGAATAGAAATAATAATAGTGTCTATATCATGGAGTTTAAAACATGTGAAATACTTAGTACAGTATCTTGCAAACTGTAGCATTTTAAAATATTATTATTTAGGAAACAATAAGCTGCAAGAATCTAGAAAAATACATAAAACCTTACAAAAAGTACAGAAGTTTATCTACACTTAGCATAAGTATTACTTTTTGCATACTTGCTTAGTTTGCCACTTGTTCTCCTGTATCCTCCATACACAATGGATACTAACCCAACAAGTAGCATCCAAGGAAATGTCCTTTATTAGCAATGATAGAAATGTACCTGGTGCTCCAGGACTTACAAACTCCTACATGTACATTATCTTATTTTCTTGGTAGCCTCATAAGGCATGTATAGCTTTATTAGGAAGCTAGAATATTCATTTTACAGACTGTAAAACTCAAAGGCTATAAAAACTCAAAGGCTCAGGTTGACTTCAGCAAAGATAATTAAGTCTTGCCGGTGGCCTTGCTCTGTACATCACATTTCTACATCTCAACCAGATGGAGTAACATAGACTGTCCATAAATGATGGCGCGAGGACTCATCCACTTCCAGGATCTAAGGGTTCAATGGTGATTATCTGCTGATCATTACCCAGTGGTCTTCCTGCTTCTACTCTTGTTACATTACCACCACCAAAAGTGATCCTTTCCTATGCTTGTCAGATCACTTCATTCACATTTAAGACATACTAATGGATTCCTAGTTGGCAGATTGAAGTGACAAGCCCTCACTCCTATTCTCTATACTATTTACTGGCTCTTCCCACCTCCCTGGTCTTCCCTGGTTGTCAGGAAAGTCATGATGTATTTTTGTATGTTTTTCTATGCAAAATTGCATAATTATTTTCCAGACAACCCACTATGTAGTTTAACTCTCTTAGTTCCCTTGGTTCTAACCTAACTTGCCCTTTTCCTCTACCTGCATGGTCTAGGCAAAAATTGCTTCTTCAGAGAGCCTTTCCTAAGGAGCTCTGATGAAGTAGCCCTTCTTAGCCACTCTCCATGACACTAATTCATATCATGGACTCTACCTTTGTAAAAGTGTTCCATCACCATCTGAAGAGTTTATTTCTAGGTTTGCTTGGTTGCTCTCTGTGTCTCTGTCTCTCTCTCTTTCACCCCAACCTGACTGCTTAGATTATTTCTGTCTATATCAGGAGTACTTAGCACAGTACTTGGCTCATAGTATCGGATTGTTGGAAAAGTCATGACACATTTTTGCATAGAAAAACAGAGGAAAATACATCGTAACTTACCCAGCAACCCAATAGAGACTAAATAAATATTTCCTGAAGAAGTAAATGATACTTTTTTGGTGGTGAGACAGACTTTCTTTCCCATTTTATTAATGGTGTGGTATCCCTTTACTGAGCATTAAATAACTTACTCCCGTCCTTAGTGTAATATTCACCTAAAACTGCTCTGCTAAACCTTTTATAGGTAAATGCTTCTCCAAGAAGCAATTCCCTTTTGTAAGCTAGTTTCTTAAAAAACTTCTCATCAAAACCTTTGTTTCTAAAGGCTTGTTTTAGTTAAAGGAGGGGAATTTCCCAGATAGAAGCACCTAATTGACTATTAAGAAATGAGTTCAAAAGGTTCTTATCTATGATATCTTCATTTGCCAGGTGCAGAAAAATTGCATGGGGTTTGGAGCAGGGAAGAATTTTTGAATTGATACCAGAGACGGCCTAATTTTATCAAGAAATTTTAAGGAGAAACTCTAAGTGGGCATGCAGTATTCTTTAACACGGTTGATAGAAGCATTTGTTCTGAAGCCTTCAGGTTAAGTGGTTATTTAGGATTTGCATCACTGTTTAATGAAGAAAACAATTTCTTGGGACTGAGCAGGCACTAGATGGGTATCTGACATTCAAGAAACTCCAACTAAAGTGGCTGGGGAAAACATCACAGATTTTATAAGCAAAGGGTATGCCTCTTCCTTCCGCTGAAAGGGATGAGAGATTCCTGTTATGGTCTGTTGGAACTTTTGTTCATAATGCCAAATTTCCCACTCAGAGGAATCATAAATTTGGAACATGAAAGCATTAAAAATTGTCATGGACACTAGAGACAAAATGGAAGGAAATTGTGGGAGGGGAAGAGCAAAGGAAAGGAAAATTGGGGAAAACATAGTTAAGACATTTGTGGGACACAGACACGGTTTATTATCTGTTGATCAAGACGTGTATAGTATTCTCAGCTGGGCTGGACTGAGGCGTGTATCATGCTGGGTAAAAGCTTTTTAAAATCTAAATGATGTATAGCGATTGAATGTATAAATAATAATAATAACTAAAAAAAAAGAGCTCTCTTTTACATGTTTACATTTGAACCTGTGACCTGAGAGTTGGCAGGGTGAGGGTCAGGGAATTTAACCCTACAGCAGTTATAATGATCACGTCACTCTGTTATGAACTAAATGCTTGTGTCTCCTCCAAATTTCTCTGCTGAAATCTTAATTTTCCATGTGATGGAATTAGGAGAAGGGCCCTTGGAGAGGTCAGAAAGGTGGAGCTCTCGTGAAATAATTAGTATTATTATTTTTAAAAATCCTCCACCTTATGAGAGTAGTCTTCAACCTAGAACAGGTCTGCACCAGAATTTGACCATGCTGGAACCCGATCTTGGACTTCCAGCCTTAAGGACTGTGGGAAATAAATTTCTGTTGTTTATAAGCCACTTAGCCACTTTGTTATATCAGCCTGAACTTAGACACACTCCCATGCCTAAAACCCCCTAATACTTCCTATGACTCTTTGGAAAAAGCCTGGAATCAATTATACTTTACAATCCGCCACTATCTACTCAACTTTCCAGTCTCTCCCAGTCCGTGTAATGCCTTACTTTTCACATACCAACCATCCCTGGCTCCTTCTAGTGCCTTGAAATCACAGTTGCTTCCTCCCACTTTGAGGCCTGATGACACTTAAACACGACGCCACCTGCTGGCCTGATTAAGGTAAATTTTTAAAGAAAGACGTATTTTAATGAATGAGTGCCAATGCCACAGTCACAGAAGGAAGCCATAACTACCAGTTATGGTTCAATACTTTCAAGCAAACCCTTAAGCAATGGGTGACTGATTCTACCAGAAAGTGGAGCTACTCACATTTGGCTTTCTATAGACTACTTTCAAAGCAAGAACATATCCATTTCTGTATATGTTCAATAATGTTATTTTCTTTTTAAAATTTGATTGAGAGTGCTTGCATTTGCTGAAAAGAGTCAGAGAGAGAGAAAAAAAAAAGGGAACGCACCCCCCAATGGAAGATGGTCACATTATAATTTCTTCTCCTCCATTTCTCCTTTTGGGATTTTGGGCATTCATGTGCACCCAACATGTTTTTCAATCCACTAGGTTCAAGATTCATACTACACAGTAGGCCATGTGTAATTCAGTTACATTAACCATAACAGCCCTGCTGACCAACAGCACTTTTATTTATTTATTTATTTATTTATTTATTTATTTATTGGAGAGGTTTTTGCTGTAGGAGGCGTGCGTTCCCCAGACAGACAGAGAGAGACAGAGAGACAGAAAGCGAGAAATCACCCCCCAGGGGGGATGGCCACGCCGCATCCCTTCTCGCATCCCTTCTCCTCCATTCTCCTCCCAGGATTTTGGGCATGCACACACACGCGCCCGACGTGAGTTTTAAGCCACCGGGTCCAGGACACGAACCGCGTTTGACTACATGGGAGTCCAGCAACATAGCCATTACACTAACTGCTGGTTCCCCTGACAGCACTTTTAATGTTACCTTTTGTCTACAATATTAATAGAGTTCAAATTGTGTTTTTTAAAGAAAAAAATGTGGTAGCTCCAAGAAAAGAACATCAATAGGCTATCTGTACAGTATTTGCCCTACTTTCCCTCCCTCTTGTCTATAAAATAGCAGATACGCTTTATAACAGTGAAATAATAAGGAATATGTTCTTCTTCAAGTTAGAATCTTGTCATATAAATAATCTCAGAACTAATATTTCAAATTTTCAAGTGAAATCTGTGAGGCACAGATGTTTTAGACACTTGGTCATCTCAGACAGTGCCCATTGCATCCTTGTCTCCAAAATCACCTGAATCGCTTGCTGTCCCCCGAGTTTCAGGTATTTCCATTAGGAGGATGGTTATAAATGAGCTTCTCTATCAGGGGCTTTGCTGCCATGCTGAAAAGATGAAGTGTTTTCCCTGTGGGAGCTCTAGGTATGAGGCATCATTTCTTCAAGCTTTAGTAGAGGCCAAAATAGTGGGGTGGGGAAATGAAGAATGAGAAGTTGGGGAGCAATAAAAAACAGGGGCAGTGAAAAAGTTCTCAGTGTGAGACTTGAGTCAAAGGAGTTTAAAGCAGAGAAAGTAAGGGAGATCGAATGAGATGCCCCCTAGGAAGGTAGCATCACACATATCCAGTGCCCAGGAACAGAAGGTTAAATTTACAGGATACTCTGCTTAATGTCACTAATGGCCTCTGCCAATAAGGGGTGTGTCACAGGAAGATGAATGTAGTCTGCCAAGCTACTGTTCCAGTGTTCCCCCGTGGGTTGATTCCAGAACTCCTTAGTCCATTCCAATTAAATCTTAAGATGAACTCTAGCTCAGAGTGTTCAGAGCCTGTGGCCCACTGTACTGGATCACCTGGAAATACCCTAGGGCACTGGCCAGACTGCTCCAGGAATATTTCAAATGGAATGACCAATAACTCATAGTCTCTGTCAGTTTACTGTCATTGGGTGATTAATAAATGGCCCAGTCAGGCCCCTAGATACCCAGTATATACACATGCTATTTTGTGATTCTAGGTAAATGGTGCCCTAACTTACCTTTAAATTAGTTAAGTATCAGCCCTATAAACCATGACCATCCCTGTATTTATTTATTGAATATTTATAGGGAGCCAGAGGCTGAGCTAAATCTTCATGGAATATCATAGAAACACATGGTTCCTGCCTTCAAGATTTATAATCTAGATTCACCTGTGCTTGTATAAATATCCCCATGAGCTCAGATGATAAGGAGGAAAACGGGTGTCTACGGAACACATACTATGTGCTAGAAACTACTTTGAGTGCTCTACTATGTTTTACTGAATTTAATTCTTATAATAATCTTGATGATCCTATGAGGTAGTTGTGATTACTATATCTCATATAGGTAAGGGGTCAAATGGAAACACAAAGTGGTTAGGCACCTTGTCTGGGGGTCACATGGCTAGGAAGAAGTGGAGTTGGGTTCAATTCTAGGTGTTTGGGTGAAAAAAAACAAAACAAAAAAAACAAACAAAAAAAAACCCAGTATCTTAGTTGCTCCCCTAGAATAACCATAGCTATAATTTAGTATTTCCTATGGACCAGGAATGACTGTGCTGTTTTCACATGTGTTACTTTTTTTTTTTTTTTTTTGGAGAGGTTTTTGCCATAGGGCACGTGCACTCACCAGAAAGACAGAGAGACAGAAAGCGAGAAATCACCCCCAAGGGGATGGCCATGCCGCAATCCCTTTTCCTCCATTCTCCTCTTGGGATCTTGGGCACACGTGCACATGCGCCCGGCGTGAGTTTAAGCCACCGGGTCCAGGACTTGAGCCGCAGTCAGTTAGATGGGAGTCTAGCAACATAGCCATTACACCAACTGCTGGTCCCTATGTGCATTACTTTAATGCTCATGTCTAGTGATTATCACCACTTTCATAATGCTTTTTAATTTACCTCCTTTTAACATTTCTGTAATATCGGTATTACTATTATCTCACAGATGAGGAGACTAAGGCCTAACCATGAACTTTTCCCAGAATTCACACCATAGGACTCAATCCTTGATCTGTTTTCTCCAAGGTCTGACTGTCACAGACCTTTCAATAATTTCAGGAAAACACCTTCCAATAATTTCCTAGACAAATACTACCCTACTATAAACAGTAATACTACCATTTGTTAAGTGCTTTACTATTAACATTTGAATTTTCTTGAATCCCATAATAAGTCTAAGTGTCAGCATCTCAGGTTGTAGATTTCAAAACTCAAGTTCCAAATAGAAGAGGTTGGTCTGGAGTCAGACATATAACTGTCCTTCCTAACCTACATTGATTCACTAGTTAAGAAACCAGCATGCTGTTTTACTCCAGTCCTTAAAGGACAAAGCTGAATAAGCCATCCTGCTTCTCTAACTCGCACAACAGAAGACTTTGATATGCTTTTCCTCTTAGGTATCTTCCACTTGGATTTTGGACTTATTTTAAACCCACAGTGGATGTATGTCCATTCGAAGGAGCCAGTCCTCTAACTCCTCTTGGCAAAACTTGTCCCCAGGGTACTTCTTTCCTGATGAGTTACCTTCTTCTCCCTGAACTCTGGTGAAAAACAGAATTTGGGGACCAGCAGATGGCATAATGGTTACATTGCTAGACTCTCACATGGCCGACCATGGTTTGAGTCTTAGACCCGGAGGCTTAAAAGTCACTTCCGGTAGCCTGCATGTGCGTGCCCAAGATCCCTAGAAAAGAAGGGATTGCCACATGGCCATCTCTCCTGAGGGGTGATTTCTCTCTTTCTGCCTCTCTGTCTCTCCTAGGAGTCCAATGCACCCTGTAGCAAAAATCTCTCCCCCCAAAAAAGCAAGCAGAATTTGCCCTTCTCAGAAGATACATACTAAATGAGGCCCTGCTAGGGAAGCTGGTTCTGCAGCTTGCTTTATTTTGACAAGTCTTTGTTCTTTCCTGACCTAGGCTTTGAGTTTTCATTCTGCTTAGTCTCTGGCGTTAATTATCCACAGACAATGGAAAAAGAATTGGGAAAAACACAGAATTTATTTATTTTTACAGATGACTTTTCCAGCCATCTGTGAAGAGGCAGTTCTGGTGATAGCTTGAGAATCTATGACCCATGAACTCCAGGATTTCAGAGAGGCGACAATACTCTTTAGAAGTCATCGGTCCCAGCTTCCAGGCAAGTGGCCAGTGAGCTAGTGAGTGGGACAAGGAAGACAGGAATCCTCTATGCAAAGAATCAGACTACTGTCAACAGTTTGGGATGGTGGGACACCATGAAGGGACAACTCCAGAAGTTCGAGTACAAGACAGGAAGGTGCCAATCTCTCTGGTCACAGTGGTGGCGGTGGTGAAGAAAACAGGCCCACCAGGTCTTCTTCCTGCACTAGGCTTTGAGTTTTCATTCTGCTTAGTCTCTGATGTTAACTATCCACAGACAACAGAAAGAAAATTGGGAAAAGCACAGGGTTTATTTAGAGCCAGTCAACCGGGAGTTGTCCAAATTCCTTGAAATTAATCACTGCAAACTCCCAAAACGGTGCTAAGAGGCAACACAGAACATAAAGGAGAGGCCTGTAATTCGAACTCTCAAAACCCGCGGAGAATGGGTCGGACAACCGGTACGCGCAGGCGGGAACTCACAGCTTTCTCCCAGAGAAGGGACAAAGTGTCCGGGACGCACTCCAGCTGCGCCCGGATCTTGGCTGAGTCGGACGCTCTGGGTGGAGGAGACCGGAGCACAGCGGCTACCCAGCGTGTGCCCAGCCCTCC
>NW_006159447.1:2292798-2348835 GCF_000334495.1 Tupaia belangeri chinensis | reverse complement strand
GTAATTGCGGATCTTTCCGCCCCCCCCCCCCCTCCCAGCGCTCCCGCCCAAGGTTCCTAAAAAAGAAAGGTGCAAAGTTTGGTCCAGGCTAGAGAAATGACTGATCAAAGCCAGGCGATACTTCCTGTTGCCCCACGCTATATATAACGTGATGAGGGCACGGGCTGCAGACTCGCACGGGAACGCTCGCCCCACCGCCGCCGCCGCCGCCGCCGAGCGCCTGAGGTTTCCCGGGGACCACAATGAACAAGCTGCTGTGCTGCGCGCTCGTGGTAAGTCCCTGGCCCAGGGGAACGCCGGCGCTGGTGCCTGGCGCCAGGGGAGGCTGCCCTTCTCCTGGCCTCCGGATCTGCCAGCGGATGCATGGGGAGAACGCTCAACTCGCTCTCTCTCCCTGGAGAGAGCTGGAGTCAGGTTGGAACTGGAATCCTCCCTCCAGCTCTGTCGTGCTGCCTCCCTCGGGAGTCCCTTTAGGCTGCGAGTTCCTGCAGAGTGGATGGGAGAGAGGGACGAGAGAAAGAGAGATCGAGACCTTCTCTGTTTCAAAGATTTGTATTCAATGTATTTACCGTGCTTTCTCGCCTCAGATTAGAAACGCCCTCATGTAGTTCCTTAGGAATCAACTTTAACTTCATTTTTGAAATTATTGGCAATGAAGTTGTTTCTTAGTATCAGAGTAGGTTGAAAGGAGAGATCAGTCTTCTAAAACTATTGTAATTAGAATAGAATTTGGCTGCAGTGACACACATGGTATCATTAGGCTCACTTATGTGATATTATGAAATATTTTGAGTAATTGACACCCAAGTTCTCTCTCATACATACACACACACATGAATACTTAACTGTGCCATTTAATATTTTATCCAGTTTATTATTAAATAAAATAATAATAAAATAAAATATGAATCCATTTTATTATTAAAATGGATTATTCTAACTCTCGACTTCAATAGACTATGGAAATATTGCTGGGATAGTATTAAGTATTAATAGAGATGTTAATATAATTGAAGATAACACTAAATATGGCTTAAAGTTGTTTTAAAAATGCTATTTGGAAAGAAAAAGAAACCTCAGAATAAACAGCTTATTCTGTTTACTGTTTTGTTTTGTTTTTAGCTTCTGTGGATGATCAATCAAGTTAATAAAGATTTGTTTGTAGGTTTTTCTATGACTAAAGACTCATTGCGTTTATGTCACTAGAGTGTGGACTGCATCAAGATCTGAATCATCCATTCATGCAAGGCTAGGAAGATCCCTAAAGTCACATCTGTGTTTTGGGTGTGTTGACATAGATGTTTGCATTTCAACCTCCAATCACAAACAGTGTGGTTTTCCTCTAAGTTTCCGGAATTCACCGACATAAATGAATAAAGACTAAAGTCACTAAAGGAAAGTAGATGGACAGGGGTTTACACATAAATATATTAATTTTATGTATATGTGTGTGTTATATATATCTATATTTATAACTTGAACAATATTGATACTAGGAGAAACTTTAAAAAGTAAACTTTAATTACAGTATAGAAAACTGATTGAGTTATAAGTGCCTAGTAAAGTTCCTCTAAGTCAGCACTGTAAGCTAGCATCCAGATCAAGAAAGAAATGATCAGCACCCCAGAATCTCCTTATGCCTTTTCCCAGTCACTATTAGGTCTATGGCTGGAGTAATCAATATATGGCCAGAGTGATCAATATTCTTTTTTTTTTTTTTTGGAGGGATTTTTGCTATAGGGCGCGTGCACTCGCCAGAAAGACAGAGAGAGACAGAAAGCAAGAAATCACCCCCCCCCAGGGGGAATGGCCACGCTGCAATCCCTTCTCCTCCTTTCTCTCTCGGGATCTTGGGCATGTATGCACACGTGCCTGGCGTGAATTTAAGCCACCGGGGACTCGAACCACGGTCGACTACATGGGAGTCCAGCGACATAGCCATTACGCTAACTGCTGGTCCCATCAATATTCTGAACTGAACACCATAGAAGAGTTTTGCTTGAATTTTAAACTTTATATAAATGGACTTCATACATGTTTTTGCCTCTGGCTCCTTTTACTCTGGGTTCTGCTGTGAGATTCATCTATACTGTTGGATATACAACAGCCTGTCCTTTTTTGTTACTGTATAGTGTTCTGTGGTATCGATACAGCACCATTGATTTAGTCATTCTAGTTTGGGCCAGTAAAAAATAACTCTGTTCTTAATATGAGGGTGCCTTTATTCTTCCTAATTCCCTGTATTTTTTCAATGATTTAATTAATGATAAACATAATCAATGACTTTATAAATTTCTGGATTCTCACTAAATGGTATATGTTTCTAATAATAAGTAGTACTTAATACTAAATAGACAGATGTTTGTATATGTGTTTTATATAGGGAGATAGAGACGGGTATGGATAATACTAATTTTAGATGCTATAGTAGTATTATAAGAGAAGATTTTGTGTCTTGAATGTCATAAGTACTTTAAATAAGAAGAATTTTACTTTCCTTTTTTGGTTTCTGAAGTTGATTTTATTTTCAGTGATCAGAAATGGACACGTTGAGCTTACACATATGTGCAAATGGGCTTCTTTAAACCCTGAGGTCCAGTTTTAGGAACTGGAAGCACTACAGATACTTGGTCTTTTGTATCAGATATGCCATACATCGAAGGTAACTATGTATTAACATTCTAGAAGTAAATTCTAGCATTATACTTATAGATAATTGTAGCATTATATGGAGCCAAGAGAATTATGTAAATGAAGTGGCAGTGTTACTCAGAGACAGGAGAGGCCACGTTCTATCGTCTTGGAGAAACGGTAGGATGGTTCAATGTTAGAGGTAAATCAAGGTGCACTGAATACAAAAGATGGGACAAGTCAGAATTGTGTGGCAAATTAGAACTCTAGACAGTTTTTGACAGAGCAGGTGATAGGTAGGCAGTGGAGTGGGGGAGTATCACATTAAAACGATATAGTCACACGCATTCCCGGAATTACTCACTGAGGTAGTTAAGTATAAAGCTACTTTGCAAGGTGAGACAGTAATAATACCCAGTCATTTTCTGTCACGGTTCCCCATGCACTGAAAACATCCTGCCCTAGGCCTCGATTTTAACTAGGAGTTGAAACTTCCATGCAATGCCAGAATCATTCATTGCACTTCTCAAATATATGCCATGAATTAATGTTATGACAGTAGGAGTTGGGGTGAGGGGTCGGGAATATTGGGGAGTAGCTATTTAATCTCAGAACAACTGCCTTCATTTATCTGTCCTGCTTTAGGATAATATCCATTGGAGTTTCTGATTTTTTTGTTGTATTGTAGGTGTTTATTTTGGTTTCCTTCCCCTTTCCGCGGTGGCTGAATTTGTACATATGCCTACCCTTTTTTTTTTTTTTTTAAGAGACTGAATACTCTGAAGTTTGTAGAAGAATGAAATACTTTCAGTCTAAAACAGTCCTGATCCCTGTTCATAGCAACCCTGCTGGCCTCGGTCACCTAGCAACCTTCAACACAGTTCCCAGTTTCAATCTGGTATTTAATTTAACTTCTTAGGCTAAAACCACAGTTGTCAAACTCCATTGGTTGAGAAAGCAAGCATTCTGTGCCAGATGTTGTTTCCAGTTAGTTCTAGGAGAGCAGCGGCAGTGTTTGTCAACTACACACACACTCAAATATTCTTGCTCTCCTGTCCATGGACTTGCCTGTTGGGTTTTGCGCTCTGTAAATCTCAGCCCCCTGCCTGCGTGTGAAAGCTTTCTGTGAAAAGCATTATTTTCTTTAGCATCTCATTAACCAACAGCATTTCCTTTAGCCTGGGTTTCTCTTTTGCAGAGGAGAAAAAGAAAAAAAAAGAGAACTGGGAAATATACTGAAGAGAACAAGTAATCACATAAAATTTTATGTTTGCATTATTCAGGGTTTTGACTAATGATGCCTGGCTGCCCCTTATGTTGCTACAGCAGAGCAGAGATGCCAAAATTATTGGTGTGTTTGTATGTTTTACCCTGTAGGGCAGTAGTTCTCAATTATATCAGACTTCTCCTCTGCACTTCCATAATAAATCCTTTGTAACAACCTCCTTGCTCTCCTGAAATGAAATTCAGTGTGCATATATTTTACCTACATGTATAATTTTTAAAAATCAATATACTGGCATAACTGTACTATAAAGGAGTAATAAAAGGAAAGTAATTTATAATAAAATAAGCTTCACGAGCAGACATAAAGAAGTAGTGACTTGCTAACATCTTTATAAAGAATTGCCATGAGCATACTACTGGGATTTAAAATGGGGGCCAGCGTGTCACGTGGGTGGCCCCAGAACATGGTCAGCATTGGTTTTGGTACTGCAGTTTCCTGAAACTGTGAACCACCTTCTTAGGGTTTTAAAAAAAAGGAAGTTCAATTCTTCTATCAAATGTTATGTTGTCTAATACCTGGAAAATTCAGTATATGAAACAACCAGGCAAAACCCACTCTGTGTATATGTAATATGAAATTCTGTTTGAGGCTCAAATGATGACCTTTTTCTCACTTATGCTACTATGTCAGTCGTCAGTGGGCTATTACAATGCGAGTGGGACATGGGATTATTTTTCAATGTTCAGGGCATATAGCAGCATATATTCATCAGGACCATAGACATACCTCCCATTTTTCTAGCACTTCTGCTGAGGGATAGCACCACCCCTGTGGCAAACAAAGTATGAGCTCTTTGCAAGCATAGTTTGTTTGTTTTTGTTGTTGTTGTTGTTGTTTTTTATCTTCATTTGTAGTCCCAGGTCCCCACAGTGCTTAACATCAAATGTTAGTTTGCTGAGCTGAAGAAGCTGTGATGAGGTTGCTACAGTGTTAGTCAACCAGCAATTTCCATGGATATTCCAACAGAATTTATCAGGCTGCCAGGGATTTAGCATTCTCTTCCTTGGCTTTGATATCTCTCAAAACATAATAGTAACCCTCTACCCAGCTGACCAGTATTTTAAATAGTCTTTTGTACATTTCTACTCGAAAGGTTCATATCAACACTTCCTGAAAGCCCATTCTTAAGCAACAACAATGAACTGGATTCCTGTATTGATTCTTCTTTTATAATTGCCAGAGAGTGCATGTGCTCACCTGGGAGAGACATAGAGAGGGAGCAAGCATTCCCCAATGGGATATGGTCACATCACAATCTTTTCTCCTCCATTTCTCCATCTTGTTCGGATTTCGAGTGCACAGGCACACATGCACCCAGCATGATTCTCAAGCCACCTGAGCTAGGACTTGAACTGCTATCAGCCATGTGGGATCTGGTTCCCTTAACCACTAGGCTATAGGGCTGGCCCCATATGTTGATTTAGGAAGTACAGTCTAAACTCAGCTGAACCAAAAGGGTCTAAGCTTTCTGACCTCCTCTGTTGGTTGGTTGTGTGGTCTCCAGGGAACACAAAGCTCATCATATTTGGTTTGGACATCAAATGCTCATGTTTGATAAACTTTACAGGTTTGTAAAATATCCTAATAGGGGTGTCAAGTAGGCATTTAGACTAAAAAAATTTTCTCCATCTTGTTCGGATTTCGAGTGCACAGGCACACATGCACCCAGCATGATTCTCAAGCCACCTGAGCTAGGACTTGAACTGCTATCAGCCATGTGGGATCTGGTTCCCTTAACCACTAGGCTATAGGGCTGGCCCCATATGTTGATTTAGGAAGTACAGTCTAAACTCAGCTGAACCAAAAGGGTCTAAGCTTTCTGACCTCCTCTGTTGGTTGGTTGTGTGGTCTCCAGGGAACACAAAGCTCATCATATTTGGTTTGGACATCAAATGCTCATGTTTGATAAACTTTACAGGTTTGTAAAATATCCTAATAGGGGTGTCAAGTAGGCATTTAGACTAAAAAAATTTCAGAATGCAGGAAGAAACAAAACACGTCTCAGTAATCAGCCTTGGGGGAGGTTTTAGAGCCACAGAGAAGAATGATTTCACATGGCAAGAAAAGAGTAGGGGAACCTCAGCCAGAGCACGTTTCTGATATTGATACTCTGGTAAACAAAATGCAAATAAGAACCATGTTTAGAAAAGAAAACAAAAATCAGAATAAAACTTAGCAACCCACAATAGCAGGAACTAGTGAATCGGAAATCCTAGCAACATCTGTAAACTATCTATGCAAGAAGAAAAGAGTGAGGTATGGCCAACTTGAAATAGATACAAGGACAGTATTTTTATGTGACATGTAATTAGTTTTGGAACTCACTACCACAGAATATTTTGGGGGTAACTAGCATAGAAAGTCTAAAAAAAGAATTCTTTTAGACAGTTGTAAGGGATAAGAATAGTGTTAGCATCCATTAGGTAAGAAGCAGTGTGGTACCCACTCTCATATTTATCTGGCTCCTCTAAATTAGCATTCCAAGGCCAGGACAGTCTACAGACACACTAAAATGCTTCCTCTCAGGTACAAGGTGACATAATTTTCCAGGTGCTTGGGTAGACTGTTTCCACCCCAGCTTCTCAGAAGCATCTGAATCAGCTAAACCATAAATGGATAGTGGGTACAAGAGGAAATAAATTTGTCATTGCTGAAGTCCTTTCAAAAAAAGTGATATGCTGTTAATGGCCTTGATTTATCACTTTCTTATTGCAATTTATGAAAAATTCACCTCTCCAAAAGTATAGTCTTAGTACTGTGGAAATATTGTTTAATTTCCTTGAAGCATCTCCTTTAAAATAAAAAAAGAATAGCCTTATCATTTTTCACTTCCATTCAGTCTGCATCTTGGCAGCATTTTCCATAAGATCCTCTTAAATAATCAACTAGAAAATAGGAAAATAGGTGTCAAGATGAATTTAGGTTTAAATGAAGACAGCGATTCATCTAAACTTTGTGACACCCTCTGGTAAATTCAATTTTATTTTCTTTTGATCCAAAAACCTCAATTCCCTTACCATGTAATATTGCTTCCTTGTTCCAAAAAATATTCATTTTATTCTTAGAAAATATGGATATTAAGACTCTATTCTTTAAGAACTGTTCTTGAGCCAGCTCATGGCATGGTGGATAAGGCTACCAGATTCCACATGACTGGTTGAACAGTTTGAGTCCCAGACCCGATGGCTTGAAAAACACATCAGGTACGCATTCATGTTTACCCAAAATACCAAGAGAAGAATGGAGGAAAAGAGATTGTGGCATGACCATTCTCACTGCGGGGGGGGGGGGTGGGGGAGAGTCTTGGGGGGGGGGGGGGTAGTAGAAGCTTTTTTATTTTCCCTCCCTCTTTGTCTCTCTCTGGCATGTGCACATGCCTTATAGCAAATTGGAAAAAAAATTTTAATTAAAAAAAAAAACAGTTTCTCACAATTAATTTCCATCAACACCACCACCCCAGCAGGAACAACACAAAACATATTTTAGGAATTCAGTTTTGAGGCACAGTGACAATGCTATGGCAATTGCAGACAGGAGACAATAAATACAATTTTTCAACTCTACCTTACTCTCTGAAGTCCAGTCAGTGACTCCACTTCTCTGGGTCTTCATGCATCCTTAAAATAGGTGTTGGGCCAGGTGATAATGTGGAAGGCCTGCTTTAGTTTTAAATTTTTGTCATCTGAATTAGGAAAAAAAAAAAGAGGATTATGCACTATTTCCTCTTCTAAACATGTAAAAATCAAGCATTTATTGATTGTATACAAAATATTACCCTTACCCTAAAGGAATGTTTTAAAATCATCTATTCTATTGCAGTTGTCAAAATTTCTTCTGCCCCATTGGTTTATTATTTATTTATTTACTTATTTATTTATTTTGGAGAGGTTTTTGCTATAGGGCGTGCATGTCCACCAGAGAGACAGAAAAGAAGAAATCACCCCTCAGGGGGGATGGTCACGCCGCAATCCCTTCTCCTCCATTCTCCTCTTGGGATCTTGGGCATGTATACACACATGTCCGGCGTGAGTTTAAGCCGCCGGGTCCGGGACTCGAACCACAGTCAACTATGTGGGAGTCCAGCGACATAGCCATTACACCAACTGCTCGTTGTCCCCTGCCCCATTGTTTTATGTATTTAAAAATTCTATTTAAGTCAATAAGATCACAAAAACAAGCAACTTTTGAAATGTTACCTGCATTCAGATAGTATGGCACATATTTTAGGATCATAAATTATTCTTTTAAGCCCCCTCAGAATGTTATCATTCTGAATCATGTCCTTCTTTTCTCTAGCTGGTATGCATAGACATTGTTAATGTGCATATTTTTCATAATCCATTTAGTAAAAAGCCAGGTCCAGGACATTCCCTCAGGACTTACTGTGGAGGCATAATTATGGTCACTAGTGATCTCCTTAGCCTCATTGAACAAAATTTTCTTTGAATTTGTATTCACAAGGAAGTACTTGACAACTCCGCACTGCTCTTTGGAATAAATGTCAAACCTTCAGGCATAATAAGCATGATAATGGGTAGGTTTACATGACCATTAAAAACTACACTTGCATAATACACAGAGCTGGTTGACAAAAGACCTCTGCTCCTACACTCTGTTTTCTGTCTCTTCCCTTAATGTCCAATAAAAAAGGAGGTTGGGGAGATTAACTAGATTGGCCTAAAATAAATGTCAGCTAGAGAGAATGAGCGACGTTGACTGAAGGATGGTGCAGTTAGGGCTGTTTGCCAACTGTCCTCAGCATTTCCTCATTCCAGAACATGATTGGATTGTATTTTCCAGTCTCCTTCTGGCAGACATGGGATGAGGGTGAATGTGAATATTTCTGACCAGTGACTTGTGAGATCAAATGATATGCCGTTTCCCAGTTAGAGCACTGAGTTATCAATATATTGCTCTCCTTCAACCCCGAATGCTTTTCTTTCTCTTTCTCTTTTCCTTTCCACAGCAAACCAGTAACGTACCAGGTATTGGTTGTTATATCATTTTAGATCCTGGATAAAAGACAGCTAAGAGCCTTCAGTGCACCAACTAGAGACTATATATAGCATGAATGAGAAACAAAACTTCTTTGTTGTTTTTTAAGTCACTGAGATTTGGAAGTTATTTATTAGCACAACATAATCCCCAACCAGGCCTTACTAATTCAGTACCCAAACCCCACTTATATCTAATTACTGAGGGACTGTAACCTCAAGAAGTCTATGATCTTAGATGATCAATTTAAACTCTTTCTTCATCAAAGCTATTTGTAGAAGAATTCATGAGGAATGACTTTCTTCTGCTGCTAAAAATTCACTATTTAGGCAACACAAGTTACCTAAAGCTGAGCGGGGCCATAAAATGGAAGGTAAAAAGATGCTTAACAATAGACTCTAAGTCAAACGTTCTATTAGGTGAGATTCAACAAAGATCAACAATTTTTTCTCTTCATCACTTCCAAGTGACCCCTTTCTTTGTAGAAGTTTATTCATCTTCATATATAACTTCTAGCCAAGCCAAAAGTAGGAAGCTATAAAATAGAAAGACACTCCTCATTTTTAGAATAGATACCACATATGGACATCACACATATAATTTTCGCACACACACACACACACACACACACACACACTATGATGCAGAGATTTGTGTCTCCTTTCACCAATAAGCAAACTGTTCAGAGAAGCGCAGTAATTTTCCCTAAGGTTACCCTGCTGAGAAGTGTGTTCTAGTAACTGACTTCAGTGAAAGATACCCACCAATCAGAACAAAGCCTCTGCAGGTACCTTCAACTCATCGTTCTCCTGGGATTAAGAATGCTCAGGATAGGGCTCAAAAGGGTCAAATTCTTTAACAAAGTGATACGAATGTAATTTTTATCCTTTTTCAGCTCTTTAAGCTCTAGGAGCTAGAGGGCACCATGTTTTGTTTTGTTTTTCTTTGGCAATGAAAAGTCCTGGTCTTCTTACTGAACATGAATCTACCCCTAGACACTCTGGGTAACAGCCCATAAGACACAAAGCTTATGTTTTAGTGCCTTTGTAGACAGTGAAATCCTAGGGAAGCAGGATTAAGTGAATAATGGAAAGGCAGAAAAGAAAGGAAAACGAATTCAAGGGAGTTCATTACTGAGAAGATACCGTAGTGTAGAGTGCAATAGATTGCTCAGTCACAGGACCATCAGAGAGGCTATGTAAAATACTGCATTTCAGAAGAGAAGAGGAATGGGGATGAATGTATGCCCTGAGATGGATGAATTGATAGTTGGAAGGATGGATAAATGGACATGTATAGAAATAGATAGATAAAAACTAAAGCGCATTGAATTTTTTTTTTAATGCCAGAAGGCATATGTGTGTGCCAGAGAGAGAGAGAGAGACAAAGAGGAAGTACCCTCCATGAGGCTTAGTCATGCCTCAGTCCTTTTCATTGAATTTTATGGTGTGTTATAGTTTATCATTTATGTGTCTGTTTTCGTAAGACTGCAAATCTCCAGAGGGAAGAGTGAATTTTTAAAGACTTAGGTTTAGGAATTGGACTGTGGTACAGCAGTGAAATGCAACATTTCCGGGACCAGCAGTTGGCATAATGGCTATGTTGCTGGACTCCCATGTCATTGACCATGGTTTGAGTCCTGGACCTGGTGGCTTAAACTCATGCCAGGCACATGTACGTGCGTGCCCAAGATCCCAAGAGGAGAATAGAGGAAAAGGGATTGCAGCATGGCCATCCTCCCTGGTGGGGGGTGGGGGGGTATTTCTTGCTTACTGTCTCTCTGTCTCTCTCTGTCTTTCTGGCGAGCACACGCGCCCTATAACAAAAACCTCTCCAAAAAAAGAAAGAAAGAAAGAAAAAGAAATGCAAGAGTCTATGAAGCTGAATCACATGGAAAGATTGCTGGTTTGAGTCTGGAGACCTCCCCAAGTATGTTATACATGTTTGTCCAGGGTCCAGGGAAGGCCGGGGCTAGGAGTGGATCATGTACTGAGACTCTGCCAGAGGTGCTGGATTTCTCTCTCTGTCCCTCTCACTCACAGTTGAAGTAAATAATTAAAGTTTTTAAAAACTTTCAGGTTTAGACAGAATAGAATTTTTGAATGCCAGTTTGCATATGTACCAGCTCTGTGACCTTTGAAAATTCACTCAACTTCTCTGAGACTTAGTTTTTTCATCTATACATCAGAGATAATCTTATCACCTCAAAAGTGGTTAGAGAGAAGGGAGGACAGATCATAGTATGTGAAAAGCCTTAATATAGAGCCAACTAAGTAATATTATGGTCTACTAAGGAATCATTATTCACTATAGGAAATAATAGGGGTTCTAATATGTCATAGGCACACAATAAATATTTACATATTTAACTCAGATGCTGTTTTGTTCTATTTACCTCTGGTTTCTATTCCATTTCATCACGGCCACTGCTATTCTCATCTAATTTTCTCTCACCAGCTGCCATTAGTGTTATACTGAGTGAACTTCAACACAGGTCATTAGCTATCAAAAGGAATTCAGATTATTTTCAAAGGAAAGCACTGTAGCAATAAAATAGAGTTTAAAAATTGATGTTCAGGCCAGCAGGTGGCATGGTGGTTAAGGTGCTGGAATTTCCATATGGCTGGCCATGGTTCGAGTCCCGGACCTTGCGACTTACTCTCTCTTTCTCTCTCTCTCTGGCAAAACTCATGTGAAAAATATTAGCAATAATAATAAATAAATAATTCTTTAAAAAAAATGATGTTCAAAAATATTTGCAAACTAAAATATATTGCTAATTCTCAGCCCCAAATGCCAGAGACAATAGCTGAAATACCCCAGAGTCCTGATACTTTCCTTGTGCTTGTTCAGTGGGCTTGAATGGAGATAGTTATAAAGAAATATGCAGCCAACCCTGCTGTTGAATTAGAACTGATGTTACATCTCAAGCCTGGTTGTTAACAGAAGCCCAAGAAGGGCTAAGATTTAGGAACCAGAAAAAGTGAAATTTAAGTATATGTTCCTTGGAAAGTTTTACATGTTTACCTTCTTTTATCTCCAAGGTATTTTGGGATTTGTCTCTTTGGTTTTGCCTTTATTTATTAACCAGTCAACTGTTAAATGTCTGTAAAACTCCTCTGAAGCAAGGTATTATAAACAAGTCCATCTGACAATTCTGATTGTTCCTAATATAAGCAAATTGTTTCTAATTAATTTGAAAGCCTTCAAACATCTAAGGAAACTTCTAAAGGGAACAAAAGTTATATTTAAAGTTAAAGTTTACCTGGAGATAGTTCTTCAGCCCCAAGGGAAGCAAAAAGTAGTGTAGAATTTAGTCCTGTTTAAATCATAATTGTTTGTATTTCCTCTCCTCTGTTTGTCTAGCAAAGTTGTTGGCAGAAAACCAGTTCTGTATAGATGAACAGATTTAATTCATTTGCTCTTACTTTTTTACCTAAAGACATATCCTCGACAAAACAACTGGCTATTGTGAAATTATTAAGCAGTAGAAGACCCTCGGGTGGGGAACTGGTAGCAGTAGATAAACCTTTCAAATGAACTGCCTATTTTTTTTTTTTTCACACATTCACCTTTAAAATGAAAGCCAAGTACAAATGGAACAGCACATGCAAAATGCCATGCAAGATGAAAGATGTCTTTAAAAAGATCTTCCTTTAGGCAAATTCTGTCAGGATTATCATTTTACAGATGAGAAAATTGCAGGTTTTGTGCTTGTCCTTGCAAATGCATCTTTTACATGGTGCATATTTATCTGTATCTGTAGACTCCCCAATGATTCTAATTATGCATGGTAGGCATTCAATATATCTATATGCTTGAATAAGATTAAATTAGATATTTTGAATACTTGCTATTTATAAGAAGGACATCATGCTAAACATTTAAGAAATATGGAGATAAATGCTTTTCGAACTGAGCTTTCTAAGTAAAGCCAAAGAATTGCCTTGAATCATTTTACTAGACCAAGAAAATGACACCAATTGGGAAGATACTGAAACTAGTTTGATCAACAAGTCAGTGATTCTTATTCTGGAAACAATTATGAACAGAATGGCCAATCGACTTACGGCATATTTTAGGGATGTTACTTCTTACTGAATAGAAAACTTTAAAAAGTCTCCAGAAATGAGTCTAATTCCAAATATTTTACATCCCCAGAGGGGATGGCTAGACTATAATCCCTTTAAAAAAAAAAAAAGAATTCTTTTTCTTTCCTTCTTTCTTTTTTTCTTTCCCTTCTTCTCCATTCTCCTCTCAGGATTTTGGGCATACATACACAGGTGCTTGACATACTTCTCACACCACTGGATCCAGTACTCAACTGCACAGTCAGTCATGTGGGATTCAGTTGCCTTAGCCACCATGCCACTAGCTGGCCTGGAAAATAGCCTATTTTTAATCACCTTTATAATTTACACCACATGAGATCTTTAGGAAATTCATCGTGGTATATAGCCTGGGTTTTTTTTTTTTTTTTCTTTTTCTTGGCTAAGATGAACTATAAAACTGCATAGTTTCCAAACTGACCAGAAGTTTAGCTAACTCTGGATAGTCCTCAAATAGTTCTTTGCGGCAAAGATCATGACGAAGGATCACAAAAGGAACTCCCAAACCAAGTGGTTATTTCAGGCTTTGTGTGGGCTCCTTTTAATGAATTTTCCATAAATGGAAACCCACTAGGTCACTCACAGTTCTGCATACCAGAGAGCAAGCCCAGTAGTATGGGATTGGCTGCATTGCATAATGCAAAACCAAACGTGCTGCAGTAAGTGTATTCTTTTGTCTTTTAGGAAAACGTATACACCAGTAGAGTGCTCTAGTCAAATCACTAATCCTCAGTGGCTTTGGACAAGAGCTTATCTTAGCACAAAAAAAGAAAAGTCAGTATCAGTTCATCTGAACTCAAGAGAGCTTTGGTTTGAGCTAATGGTGATGATTTCTTAACTCTATGCTTTCAATCTAGATGAAAAATAAGGCCTTTAGGGCTTACTTTTGGACTGTGCATGAAGACAATAGAATGAGTAGAAGCAATTGGTAAAATTAAAGGATTTAACAAAAAAATAGTTTTTCATGGTCATGGTCTAGGTTTCAATTCTGTTTGCAATAATTTCCACAGCCTGTGACAAATTAGTTACTCTTTCTAAGATTTATTTTTGGAGTTGATAGAGAGGCTCAATAATAATAATAGTTAAACATACTGAACCATAATATTAATATGCATTAAGTCCACTGCCTGGCACAAAGTAGATTTTAGACATACATGTTTGAATGGAACAGATAAAACAAAATTCCAGATTCATACTGCCTTCTTCTTGTTTCTGTCCACAAATACCATGATCACACTACTCTATTTCCTAAATACATAGGAAATTATCATTAGAAGTTTTTATATGCTTGGAACCAATAGTTGGATGATTAATTGCAAAATTAGTTATAGTATTTAATAATGAAACATTCACACATATATCTTAAATATTTTATTTTAACTAAAACAGTTAAGTAAATATTAATTCATCAATATCTTGAGAGTCAATCAAATCTCTTCTCAGAGTCTGTTTGCTCACTAGAGTCTCATGCTGTCTATCTTAGATATCTATAAATATTGTCATTTATTGAACTTTAAGATATTTATGAAACAAACTGACTCTACAATCCTTTTAGATTTTCTCCCATTTTGTTTTTGCATTTGCTTCACCTCCAAATTCTATGTTAGGCTGGATTTTTTGGTCTTTATTTTGCCAGGGTTTTGTTTTTGTTTGGGAGTGCATGTTAATCTTTAAAACAATACTCCAAAGCATTCAATTTAGTTTTCATGGAAAACAGCCATGTTTGTTGGTTTACATAATATTTCATTGAATTACCTAATTATAATTACAACTTGTGCAAACAAATATAGCAATAAACGTACAACTGACTAGTTAGAAAGTACAATTTCACTGTTAAGATCAAACATGGGATAGCATTCTAAAGAAAATGCTTAATTGATAGGTTCTGGAGCACTGAATGGTTTTACAAAGGAAATGGAAGGCATAATAGTCCTAAAAAGTGCGGATTTAAGAGAGTTCTGCTGAAAAAAGGGGTTTCACAAAGGAAATTAGGTGAGGCAAGACATGTGGAAGGAGTTCATGCAAGACATTTGTTTCTGAGGTAAGTGGCTAAGTTGTCAAATCACAGAATAGTACAATGGTAGAGCCAGAAAGGGTAGTAGAGAACAACTAATGAAAACTATCCACCAGCTACACTGACTGCAATCATCTGTTCAAATTTCAAGATAAAGAAAAATATTGGGCTTAACACTGCCCAACATTGAAAATGAAAGGCACAGAGAGGCAAAACTATTAGAGATGCAATCTTAAAAAAACATACTGTACTCACAAAAGTATATCTCAAAGATATGTAAACCAGAAATTATAATTTTAAAAAAGGAAGAAAGAAAAGAAAGGGAGTATGGGAATTTCAGGGGGAAAATAAGCCTAGAACAGTCAAAAGATTGGAGGACTTCTAGAGTCCCTGAAAGCACTAGTGTTCTATAGTAGATTGTGGGTAAACAGAGAATGGGAGGAAGATGAAGGAAAAAATACAAAGAAAATTTCATTTTGTCCTTTCTTAAAAGTCAAACATAAAAGCACAAAAACAGAGTGGCTTCTTCTTCAGGAAGTACTTTATGTTTCTGCTGACGACCATACATGTCTCCTAACTTTTGCAGATTTTCTTCAGTTCTATTTGGGGACTACATTTTACACAGAAATGCACTTTTTTTTCTCTTTTTCTTTCCTTTTTTCTTTCTTTTTTTTCCTTTGGTCTCAAGTTTTATTCAAAAACTCATACAGAATATTCCAGATAAATGAGGTTGGTTTTTTTTTTTTTTTTTTTTGAGAAGTTTTTGGGCACATGCACTCACCAGACAGACAGAGAGAGAGAGACAGAAAGCGAGAAATCACCCCCCAGGGAGGATGGCCATGCCGCAGTTCCTTCTCCTCCATTCTCCTCTTGGGATCTTGGGGCCCTCGCGCTTGGCGTGAGTTTTAAGCCACTGGGTCCGGGACTTGAACTGCTGTTGACTACGTGAGAGTCCAGCAACTTAGCCATTATACTAACTGCTGGTCCCCCAGATAAATGAGTTTTAATCCTCATCTTCCTCCTCTTCTACATCCTGGTTAATCTGGAAGTAACATAATTCGTAACTCTCTTTGCTGTTAGCAACTACACTCAAGCAATCATGTAGATTATTTGTCTTCAAATGTTTTTTGGTGAGCTATTTCAAATATGTTTTAGAAAAAGCCACCTCGGAAGTTATGGTGATCCTGCTCCTTTCAATGATTACAACCCCTCCACCAAGGTTCCCAGCTTTTCCATTCACTTTGATTCTCTCTTGGAGAAATTGCTCAAAGTTGGCAGCATCCATGATTCCATCTTCTACAGGGTGGGTGCAGTCAAGGGTAAGCTTTAGAACCTGCTTCTTTTTCTTTGCCTCCCCTTTGCCACAAGCTTTTTCCCAGATGCCATGGCAGTAAGGCAGAAAGGGGTTTTTCCTCTTTTTCAGAGGTTTATTTCTTAGGGGGGTGGGGAGAGGACCAGAAAGAGACAGGTCTTCTTGAGAGAGTCTCACCATGCACAATCCTCCTCCCAGCTCTCCAGCCAGCAGGATTGTGAGTGTGCCAGGATGTTCCATGCATCACATAGCTGTCCCTTACTGTCTGTGCCACTGTGACTGGGCCCAGAAATTCATTTTTAAACTCTGAGTGTTAAATATTATCAGCTAGCACAGAAGCTATAGCCAATGTTAAGATATCTGTCCTATGGCATCTTTTTCATTGCTTTTCCAGGAGAGGAGCTATGTAAGAGAAAGGACTAAGATGAAGAGCTTTATTAATCTTGCCCATCCTCTGTCCAGTAGCTGATTCCAGAAATTCTGTGTGGGAATTGGGGCTAACCGAAGATTGAGACCTAAACATCCAACTTTGGCCACAGAGAGTTCTTTCCTTTTACCAAAGTGGAAAATTTTCAAATAAAACACAGAAGCCCAGTTGAACATGCTGAAGACAAGCCTATATAGTTCCTCAAGGCTTTCTGATTTTAAACACATATATGATATTCCATGTGGTAGCCTTGGAGAAATTACCTTCATTAATATAACTACTCTTTAATCCTTAAATAGACTTTATTTTTTTATTTTTCTTTGTGAATTCTTTTCACTCCATCTTCTCTGTAACTTAAAGAAATGGTCATTGACTTCTAAAACATGGCTTTCAGGAAACCAACAACATCATGCTGCTACCTCTAAAAATACAAATTGCATCAGCATTCTTGGTTATATTTTTCTTTATGTGGCTCCTTCTGGTGAAGAACATAGCCACATCCTCATCACTTTTTGGTAAAGAAGAAAAGAGCACTGATGGACACATGGGTGTGGCTGGGCCATAAGGAAACAGAAAAAGGGAGACAATGAGAAGTCCAGTTGGGAGGAATCTCAAGAGTCCTTCCCCTCAGGATGTGGCTCACATTGCAATAGCACTCAGGACAAAGGAGTCCTCTAGATCTCTGAGCCAGGTCTCTGAAAAGCAAACAGAATCCTCAAAAGTGGCTTTCCAGGAAATTGAAAGTGACCAGCAAAAGAGCAAAGTTCTTCTTGTGGCTTTCAAGTTGAAACAGGAAAACCTCATTGATAACATTGAGGACTTAGAATTTTTTTTTTAATTTTTTTTGTTTTTGTTCTATTTATTTGATTTTGTTATAGAGTGCATGCACTTGCTAGAGACAGAGATGGAGAGAGGGAAAGTGAGAAAGTACCCCACGCAGGGGAGATGGCCATACCATAATCCCTCTGTTCAGTTTTCCTCTCAGGATTTTGGGCACATACACACATGTGCCTGATGTGTTTTCCAAGCCACTGGCTCTGGGACTCAAATCAGGCAGTCGACCATATGAGATCCAGCTGCCTTAACCACCTTACAACAAGTGAGAAAGACAGAGAGAGAGATTGAGAGAGGGCTAGATCACAAGAGGGTCCTGATGCCACAATACATCCCAGCTTCAGCTAGCCCCAGACAATGGGCATGCATTTGCCCAATGTACTCAGGAAGGTCTCCAGATGTAAACTAGGAACATTCCCATGTGATCCAGCCTCAGAAAGCATCTCATATTACCTTGCGCCACCATCCAGCCCCCAATTTTACAAAGACTTGGACTAAACCCACACACAAAGGCTTATAAGATGTCCCATGGTATATCCAAATAACCAACCAGAAACCAAATCAGTCTTTTCAGCTCACTTTGTTTCTTTCATTACATTCATCATTATTTGTAATTATGCGCTATAATTACTTCTTCACTTATTGCCATCTGCCTCCTCACTAAATTGAACTCCTTAAAGGCTGGACCATTTCTGTTTTATGCACCACCACATGCTAAGTTCTTTCTACAATGTCTGATACATAGTGGATGCTCTATAAATGTGCACTGAATGAATAAATAGATTCCATCTATTTCTGAAATATCTAGACCAAACTGGAACTTCCATCTGCTGCTGGTCCATTTCTTTTATCTAACATCAACCACCCCATCTGAGCCAATAAAAATCCCAGGGAAATTCAAGAATATGGTCCTTAAAAGCCCTTAGATTAAGAAGATATCTTGGAAAGATCACTGTTGATTGAGAGTCCCCTATGTAGCAACTATCTCTTTGAAATTTGTTCTTTGTTAAAAGGTCCACATCTGTGAATACAGTATTTTGTTCGTTTCTTTTGGGTTTCCAGCTCATAGTCGATCTAATCAGTCTAATATCCTTGCCATGTCTCAGTAAAAAATTAATAAAGTTACTTTGAGTAAAATGCCTAAATGCTTATGAATAAAGCTATTTGTCACCTTTGCTATCCCTAATTCAAAAGGGCATGCTGTTTTCCTAGCTTGGCATGCTTTTCCTAGGTCAAAGGGTTTCTGTGAAATTTCCTGAGTCCTACAAAGAAGAGAATTTAGGAAAAAATATTGTGTTTGGTTTGACACTTGCCCAAAACCTGAAAATAGTCAGTGTTGATCTCTGTACCAAAAACAAATAATAAAAACCAAACAAACCACCCACTACATACAAATAACACTGTTTCTTCTGAGTGTGTTTTCTGTAATTAGTGGAAAAACAGCTTCAATGCTCCCTACAAGACTTTTGGGAATCTAGATACAAGACAGATGCCTACTTGAAACTATCCTCCCAAGCAGTCCCTTGACCGGAAATCCTCTTTTTCTTGCTGTCCAGATCTCTGCCTATCATGCATGAACTTCTGAAACCCTGACTGCTCCTGAAAACTTTCCCACTTAACTTGAAAAGAGGTGACCTTTTCATTTTCTAGACATCATTCACTTATGAGAGTGAAGACTGGTCCATGTGATCTTCAGAGAAAATGTCAGCCTTAAAATTCTAGAAATCTTTTCAGTGGATTGCAAGTTTATGGGGACAAGGATTGTATCCAATTCCCCAGCAGGTTCCTGGGGCTTGACTCCCAGTAGGCACTCTGGACATACTATTCTATGAATAATTAATGATAGGAACGGATGCTGATGTTGATTACATTTCAACATATCACCACCTCTTCATTATTTGTTTGGAACCATATCATCTTAGCATGGGAAAACTAAAAGAGATACCTAGTTTTAATATGGTCATTGTGACCATCACATTTAGAAATTGTAATCCTCTTACTTTCCCCTCTGTATTTCCAATCTACTTTACTTGTTCATTTTTTTTTTTTACAATTCTTACCTTCTTACATATAATTTATTCATTGTATATTTATTTTCTTGCCTCTATAGTTGGATTATGAACAGAATCTCTTGCCTATTTTATTGTAGACTATACTCCAGGTGCTCAGAACAGATCCTGGCACATATTAAGGGCTAATAACTGTGAGTCAAATGAATAATAAAATAATTATTATTTAGTGTATCCTCTAGACATCATAATCACTGCAGGAATTTTTTTTTTAAGTCCCCAGGCTCAACCTACATAGGTAGAATTACAATGCTTAGAGGTATGAATCCTGGGAATCTACATTTTAAACAAGAAATCCAGATGATTTGGGTGTAGCTGTTCTGAAAACCACCATTTCATCTAACTCATTAATCTAAAGAGAATTCTGAAACTCAGAGAGATAAAATATCTTTGAGGTCACATGTTTATTCAGTGGTGCAGCTACTAAGTGTAATAATTTCTGTTCTGCTAAGGATTATACTTGAGCCATTTCAACTTGGATTTTTCTTAATATGTTTTCTGCTATTCATATTCTTGGTCTTTGAGATGAAGTTTCTCGAGGGACAAATTATGGGTTCTGCACGTACTCTATGGTGTACCTCAATAGACAGGAGTAAGCATTAGGTGGAAGGAACTCTAATCTAATGATGCCCTTACCCAGAATAACACTGTTCTCATACTAAAATGCCACTATTTTTTTTTTCTTTTTCTTGTAGTTCCTGGACATCTCCATTAAATGGACTACCCAGGAAACCTTTCCTCCAAAGTACCTTCATTATGACCCAGAAACTTCACGTCAGCTGATGTGTGACAAATGTCCTCCTGGCACCTACCTGAAGCAGCACTGTACAACAAGGTGGAAGACTGTGTGTGTCCCCTGCCCTGACCATTACTACACCGACAGCTGGCACACCAGTGATGAGTGTCTATACTGCACCCCAGTGTGTAAGGAGCTGCAGTATGTCAAGCAGGAGTGTAATCGCACCCACAACCGAGTGTGCGAATGCCAGGAAGGGCGCTACCTCGAGGTAGAATTCTGCATGAAGCACAGAAGCTGCCCCCCCGGATTTGGAGTGGTACAAGCTGGTATGTGTCAGTTCGCATCAAATGGCAAAGTTAGGATTGTGCCAAGTCCGATACTAGTGAAGTTTTAGGGGAATGCTTTGACCTGATGACATTATAGGATAGTCCATTGCAAAGGCAATGGGACCTGCTAGGTATGTACTGTGTGTCTGGATTGCTTCCAAAGGACCATTTCTCAGAGGTATACTTTACCACTGCAGGGCAATTTAGTGACAAATCTCCAATGCAGCAAATTGCTCTCTAATGAGATGCATGATGGATTGCTCTTTTTTAAAGGAACAGACTCCGAGTTGCACTGTTAATAGTTGATATATACCTCTGTGTTTCATGTTAGCATGGACAGCTTCAAACTGCGGTGCTTTTTGACAAACATCAGAAATGTTAATTGATATCAAGAGGGTAATTATGCTGATATTAATGAGGCTCTGGAGTGCTAACAATGGGCAGTTATAATTAATTATGTAAAAAATGAGAATGGTGAGGGAAATGCATTTCATTATTAAAAATGAAGCTAGTTCTTCCTTTAGCATGGGAGTGGAGTGTCTCAGAGGATAGACTGTAGCAGCAGCTCTTCAAGGAGCTTGTTCTTTATCTTGGACAAAACAGACCGTCAAGCCAAGAGTAAGCACTTGTCTATAAACAAAGTGCTTTCTCTTTTTGCATCTTGAACAGTATAGGTTAGGGCCAGTGTGCGTTGAATCTTTTAAAGGTAGAACTCACAGTTTTTGTTTTTCTTTTTCCTACTGCATTCACAAAGCTTCTGTGTAGACTGTAACTTCTCAAAGCGGAGGAAAATCAAGAGTATTCATTTCCTTAGCTGGAAGAAGTAGTAATCAATACAGATTCTGATCATTCAGTTTGAAGCAGTGTTTTTCAACTTCAGAACTATCAACATTTGGAGCTAGATGATTGTTTCTTATGGGCAACTGTCCTGTGCATTGCAGTGTTCAGCAGCATCTCTGGTCTCCAGAAGCCAGTAGCTGTCCTCCCACAGTGTGACAACCCGAAACATCTCCAGATATCATCAGATTCCTCTTGCTGGCAAAATTACCCTTGACTGAGAACTAGTAGCTTAGAAAATGCTAATTATTTGTAATTATTTTAACTTTCAAGAGTCATGATATATAACGTCTAAATTATTAGATGACAAATAGTTTAGGCATATAGGCATATGAAAGGGATGTATTCACAATTGATACTGTTTTCATTTCCTAAAAAAGCACATCTTAGAAAATTCATCTTAAAGGTGAAAATTGCCTGAGAGACCTTTAAAATGCCTCCAGTGTACGTATTTCAGCCAGGAATTAGAGCCATTTTCTACTTTTTATTGAGTTTTATGTGGGGGCTCAAAACTAAGTCAATATGTAGAGGGAAACAGCTCATTCAACAAAAACGAATCCACTTCATTCCATTTGGTAAGTTATATATGCAGAAAAATTAATTATGCAGGGACTATACAGGTTGGAAAAGAGAAGATTTGGAAAAAAAATGAAATTCACAAGGATCTTTCCCCACTTAAGCATGAAAATTTGTTTGTAGAATAAAGTAAAAAGCAGCCAGAAGATGGAGGACAAAGGCACACGTTTTATTCCGTGGCCCCACAGTGGGGTTTGTTTACCTCTCCCTGCCAAAAAATCCACCCAATATTTCCTCACGGAAAAGAAGGTTTCCAGCCCCAGGACAAGGAAGAACCATGCATGGCTACTCTGAATAGTATTTAATAGCCATTCCTTTTTTGTTTCTTTTCTTTTGAAGTTAGATCATTTCCTCTCCATATTTATTTATTTTATTCTCTGTCATTGGCCCTATAATTTTTTGGAATTACCTATGGACAGCCTGGTAAATTGTCAATGGTAAAGCCAAACTCCTCTCATCATAATGATATGTCATATTTTGGCTGCAAAGTTAACAGTATTTATATTTCCACAGATAATAAGGCAAAATCTTACTTAGATGGATAAATCTTATTTTTTATAAAATATTCTCCCTGCTTGCCCTCCCCCACATTGGTTAAGGGAGCTGAATCTCAAATTACTGACCATAGTTCAAATCCTGGTCCTAGTGACTTGCAAAATATTCTGGGCATAGGTATATGTGCCCCATATTCCAACAAGATGGAGAAATGGAGGAAAAGGAATTGTCCCATCACCACACCTTTGAAAGTTGTGTCCTCCCTCTCTCCCTGTGTCTGTCTCTAGCAATTAAAATAATAATAATAAAAGGTCTACCCAGGCAACCAGTGGCATGGTGGTTAAGGCAACTGGATCTCACATGACCAAATGAACATGTCAGGTCCCAGACCTTGCTTAAAAAACATGCTGAAAATATGTGTGTGCAAGCCCAAAATCCTGAGAGGAAAATGGAGAAGGGATTGCAGCTTGGCCATTCCACCGACTCCCCCAAGCCTGGTGTTGGGAGGTGATTTCTTACTTCCCCTCTCTGTTTCTCTCCAACAAGAGCATGCACCCTATGGCAAAAATCTATATTTTAGAAAACTCAAATTCTACCATTATAAAGAAGGAAATTCTATTCATAAAGATTAATAGATAACACATCTGAATACATGATGGAACTTCTCATTAAGATGCCCATATAAAGACCCAAGCTACAAGTATGTGTCTGGAGAGTCCACAAGATTCTTCTGTGTCAAACATATGGCGACTGGCAAACAGACATTGGGCCCAGGTTTCCAAGTTGTTCCCAGTCAATTAACAATGAAAGAATGCATGGAATCCATGCCCCAGTACTACAGAAATGAGAATTTGGCATGGAGTCGGATCCCACTTAAAGACGGGAGTGTAGCAAGAAAATATTAAATAAATTTAAAAATAAACGAGTCTTTTTGCTGCATTTGCTGCATTTTTACAAACAATACGTGAGTGAACATTTCAGGATTTCCCATCTGTAGATCTCCCTTCCTCCTCTTTTTTTCTGCCAGTCTTTTGTCATTTTTATAGGGCAATGAGACATCAATCCCTTTAGGGAAAAATAAAAAAGAGAGAGAGACAGGAGATGAAGCTAGAACAATACTTTGTGCTCCCCCCATCTTTTTTTTTTTTCTTGCCCTCCCCCACATTGGTTAAGGGAGCTGAATCTCAAATTACTGACCATAGTTCAAATCCTGGTCCTAGTGACTTGCAAAATATTCTGGGCATAGGTATATGTGCCCCATATTCCAACAAGATGGAGAAATGGAGGAAAAGGAATTGTCCCATCACCACACCTTTGAAAGTTGTGTCCTCCCTCTCTCCCTGTGTCTGTCTCTAGCAATTAAAATAATAATAATAAAAGGTCTACCCAGGCAACCAGTGGCATGGTGGTTAAGGCAACTGGATCTCACATGACCAAATGAACATGTCAGGTCCCAGACCTTGCTTAAAAAACATGCTGAAAATATGTGTGTGCAAGCCCAAAATCCTGAGAGGAAAATGGAGAAGGGATTGCAGCTTGGCCATTCCACCGACTCCCCCAAGCCTGGTGTTGGGAGGTGATTTCTTACTTCCCCTCTCTGTTTCTCTCCAACAAGAGCATGCACCCTATGGCAAAAATCTATATTTTAGAAAACTCAAATTCTACCATTATAAAGAAGGAAATTCTATTCATAAAGATTAATAGATAACACATCTGAATACATGATGGAACTTCTCATTAAGATGCCCATATAAAGACCCAAGCTACAAGTATGTGTCTGGAGAGTCCACAAGATTCTTCTGTGTCAAACATATGGCGACTGGCAAACAGACATTGGGCCCAGGTTTCCAAGTTGTTCCCAGTCAATTAACAATGAAAGAATGCATGGAATCCATGCCCCAGTACTACAGAAATGAGAATTTGGCATGGAGTCGGATCCCACTTAAAGACGGGAGTGTAGCAAGAAAATATTAAATAAATTTAAAAATAAACGAGTCTTTTTGCTGCATTTGCTGCATTTTTACAAACAATACGTGAGTGAACATTTCAGGATTTCCCATCTGTAGATCTCCCTTCCTCCTCTTTTTTTCTGCCAGTCTTTTGTCATTTTTATAGGGCAATGAGACATCAATCCCTTTAGGGAAAAATAAAAAAGAGAGAGAGACAGGAGATGAAGCTAGAACAATACTTTGTGCTCCCCCCATCTTTTTTTTTTTTCTGGTTTTGGTAAAAAATGCAATATGGTAGGAGGCTACATTTTTAATAAATGAGGTTTAATAACTTTCCGTAGCTTTCATTTGTCTCTTTTATATCAGCTATCTGGCATAAGCCAGAACTGGCCTATAAAATCTAAAATTTGAATATCGAAATCTAAGTCTGTTCAAAGAGCTTACACTAGATGGAGATATTTTCATATGCAAATACACTGTAATATATGATCTGGCCATGCATAATAGAGTCAAGTATTTGAAGATATTTTTTAATAGCATCTTTAGTTGTTGACTGGCTCATGTTTTTTTACTGATAATCTTTTCAAATTTATCAAATATCTTTCCATCATGAAATAATATGCCCTTGCAGTCACCCTTCCTGAAATTTTGAAGACCGTTAAAACTCAACGGTTTAAGCAAACTGTATATCATCTTCTGTTTACTATGTCACTTATCTGCAGGTTTAAGGTTTTGCGCCAGCAGCTAACTTTATTGCCACCTTCAAAAGTTTATTATACTGTTATAAATTTTTACTTCTCAAGGTTAGCATATTTATGAGTTGTTTCTCAATTAGGATTCAGAAAAGGAGGAACTTTGGTAGGAAGCAATTGGAATTTAATGATATGACATTCAATAGGTTGAACGATTTCAAAGAACAGTGTAGCAGACACACGACTATTGTCTTTGTGATTTTTCAAGAATAATTGCATGAAGACAATAGTTGACAAGATCTTCCTGCCACTTCAGCAGAGGCAGGATTAATGAACACTCCACCTTCTTCCTTTCCTCTTGCATTTCATGAACAAGAGTTCTGTAAGGCAACAACTAAACAGACTTGCGTTTGTATTACAAGGAGAGAAGACTGCCGAAGGGGAAGACTGTGAAGTTTTGTTCTCTCTGTCTGACAAAGTGAAAAATAAAAATGCCTCAAGTTCTGTGCATCATAATAGTAGCAGTAAAAACCAAGTGAAAATTCTTTTTCTGAAATTGTATTAAGAGGGTATCTGCTGTGAAAGTATTTGAGAAGGTCCTAAATGCTTGGTATTTTCTGTAGGAACCCCGGAGCGAAATACAGTTTGCAGACGATGTCCAGATGGGTTCTTCTCAAATGAGACATCATCTAAAGCACCCTGTAGAAAACATACAAATTGCAGTGTATTTGGTCTCCCACTCATTCGGAAAGGCAATGCAACGCATGACAATGTATGTTCTGGAAACAGTGAATCAACTCAGAAATGTGGAATAGGTAATTAATTATATTTCCAAATATCAGTCTTTGTACCATTTTATAACATCATCTCTCTCTGAGCAGAACACAAGGGCTTCTGGCCACATTCTTAATCAAACTCTGTTTCCCTTTCTTGAATCTTAATCAGTGAAGACCGATCTCTATGCACTGTTGCTAAAGTCACAACTGAATATTGCTCAATTTTCATTTTCTTACAGATAGTAAACCCAACCCTGATTTCCTCCTTTTCCTTTCATACCTAAATCACATCTCACCCATGGGTACACAGCAATGTCAAGTTCGTGGCTGAGGACAATTAAACAGAGTCCAACTTATAGAATTTCAATGTATGTGTTTCAAGATGTCTCTATTATTAGCAACTAAGAAACAAAATGACATAAACTGATGACCAATTAGAAATCTTTGCTTGGCTTTGTTATTTATGATATTACTTCATCTATTATATGGAAGTCCCAAGTTCTGGTTATTTTAAATTCTTTCTTCTGTGAGAGTCACTAGCACTGAGTTCAAGATATCAGAGTGCATTCCATGTTAGACCTTCATCTAGTTGCTGTATATTCTCACCCCACCCCTCGTGCCACTAGATGGAATCTTAGACCTTCCACTCACAGATCACCTACCTTTTCCATTGTAATCATCAATGACATGAACCAGTTTTGACTCTCCTCAAGCAGCTTTTTGTAATACACTGCAGTGTATGAAGCATCGGACGTGTTGTGGCTGTATTTAAGAGTCCAACTAAGTTCCAACCTTGAAATCTTACACAAGTTATTTGGCTTTTCTGCTTTCTTATCTAGGAAATGAAATGAGATGAAGCATAGTAAAAGAAGTGATTTCTAACTTTAACATGCTCTTTAATTCACCTTTAATTTTATTATTGTTATCATTGATTACTTACTGTGTGTCAGATACTTCAGCATATAGGCTTTAATATTTACAAAAACTCAGTGAAGTTTAGTTAAGGCAACAAAAATGACAAATGGCAGAGTTAGGATTCAAACCCACGACCTTTTAATTCCTGGGATACTTGGACCCTCCCCAGATACTCAGGCCATTGCAACACTTTCCTAAATGACATAGTTTTTGTGTTTGATTATTTCCCCATTTACTGAATACTTATAAGCCTGTATCCATCCATTTCCCTGTTTTCAAAGGTAAACCATGTGCCTGTACATGTGCTTATGCTATTTCAGATTATTCCTCGAAGTCCTTAGAAGCAGGGATTATGCTTACTTTGACACTGATCTTGAAGTACCCTGTGGACACTGGGTAAACCTTTACTATTATATTGAATTATATACTTTGTGACTGCACTATGTATAGGAATATTACATTTTATTAGACACTTATGAATCTCCTTCCCCCCGCCCCTGCACACACATTCATTAAAAGCATGTATTAGAAAAGAGCATTAGAAAGTATATAAACCATGTTGGCCTCTGCAACCAAGACCAGCCACCAGATTTCTTTGATTCAAATTTTGAACTTTAGCATATTGTATCTTGGAAAATTCAGTTCTGTTGGTTTTTTGTTTTTGTTTTTATTTTCTAAAAAATTGCCAGGAATCCGACGTTGAGTAAATCTTCCTGGTTTTCTCACCTTCCTTTAGATGTCACCCTGTGTGAGGAGGCATTCTTCAGATTTGCTGTTCCTACAAAGTTTACACCTAATTGGCTTGGTGTCCTGGTGGACAATTTGCCTGGCACCAAAGTCAATGCAGAAAGTGTGGAGAGGATAAAGCGACGACACAGCTCACAAGAGCAAACTTTCCAGCTGCTGAAGTTATGGAAACATCAAAACAAAGACCATGATATGGTCAAGAAGATCATCCAAGGTATGGTCATCTGAAGTAAGAAGGTCATTCAAAAATAAAAACACCCATTTATCACAGAACGGGAACAAGACTATATGAACATTTCATTGGGTGGATGATGGTCTTTCTTGGACTTATTGTTGGACTGAAAAAGTTTTCACCAACTAGTAGTGTAGATGCTATTCCTAAAGCAGTTATGTGAGAGTTTTTTCTTACCCATGCTCCTCTCCCAAATCCTTTGTTTTATTTTATACTTCCTAACTTACATTGTTGTATATCTTTGTGTGTTACACTGTGGTTTTTCAAAGCCTTCATGCAGTCTGTAATTATTAAATTATTAAATCTAGGACATTAACATATTCATACTCATTTTGAATGTGGCTAGATCTCCAGGAATCAAGAAACCTTAGTTCTTTTATTAGCATTAATTCTGGACTATCTAGAAATTCTTTCACTACTTTGAATTGTACCTTACATTTCTACCAAGAAATTAGGCTGCATTTGGTATGCCTCTCAGAGAGGCTCTAAGTGTCTTACAGGTATACTCTCATTAATACTCACAATATAGCCTATATTAAAATTGCCATTTTCACAGAATATGTTGTGAAGATTAATGAGGGAAGATCTGAAAAGTGTTTGATCTTCTTGGAGGAAAGGGTTAGTTAAAAGCCAAATACTCTCTTATTTTAGAAATTTATGAAGAATCTCCTTTACACATGGTGAGAGTGGTCAGCCATGGTGGCATAGCAGTAATGCAATACTTAGGTCACATGGGAAGGTCTAAGGTTTATGCCAGGCATGCATGTGCCCAGGATCCTGACTGGCTGAAACTGGGGATGGATTGCAATGTGAAGATCCCATTGAGGGTTCCTTTCTCTCTCTCTCTCTCTCTCTCTGGCCTACCCTTCTCTTTTTCAGAAGAAATGAAAAAGAAGTGGTGAATAGGGGGAGGAAGAGGAACAGGGAAATTTTATATATATATACATATATATATGCACACACACATATATACACACATACATGTATATATACATATATATGTACATATATGTGTATATATTAAAAATTATACATGCACACATTTAATTGACACAAAATGAAAAGTTATTTGCTGATGATAATGTATATGGTAATATCTTTGTCTTGACTGATATGCACTGTATTCATTCTGAGAGAAGCCATATTGTATGCTGTAAAGATGTATAGTGATTAGATGAAAATAATATATATATAAAGAAAGAGTGAAAGAGAGAGACAGAGAAAGAGAGGGTGCATATGTGTGGATGTGTACACATTCTAGGAAATAATCCAGAAGGAATGAGCTTTCTCCAGTGTGAACTGTAAGCTCTAGTATGTGCAGTGGAAACAGTTTTGACTTTAACTTAGATTGGGGGGACATGCCAGAAAAAATGAAGAAAGGTCTTCATAATGCAGACAGTATGAATGAGAAATGCATTCTTTTCTTCCATCAGTACTTAAATGACTGAGTAGTCCTATGTTACCCTAAAAAACATCAAATATCTAAAACTGAGGGAATATATTTTGGGAAACAAACATCTTTGACAGTTGAATCATGCAAAGAGTAAACTTTGCTTTCTTCTGTTTTCAGCAAACCAAAATTATCCTTTGAACATATAATTAGCCTTGAAGCAAAAAGAAAGGGAAATAAAGTACCAAAGACTCAGAATTGGAAGGGACCAGATTCTCTACTTATTATAAATGAGTACATTTCAGCTCAGAAAGATGAACTGACTTGCCTGAGGGATTATAGATACCAAACAATTTATGTCATTAATAGAAATCTAGTCACTTTCTTTTAGTTAATGCCCTAGCTTATTACTGAAATATTCTCCAGGTTATATGCATCCTTGACCTCATATTAGTGGGTTTTCAGATACCCCCTAATGTTGGTTATACTCTGGTACAGGAATTTTTAAAGATCAGTTAAAGAAACTATTAGGTTGTTGGGAAAGTCATGACTTATTTTTCTGTTTTTCTATATAAAAATCTGTCATGACTTTCCCAATGATCCAATAGTTTATCAGTGTCCCTGTCAGATTTCAACTGATATAAGTTCATGTTACAAAGTAGCTAATGTGAATATTTTAATTTTACAAAATGTTATGGCTTTAATTTCTCAAGCTTTTTTTAGAAAACAGTTTGATGTGTCTGTAATTTTCTACTGTTAATTATCAAAATTAGGGGCTTCTCACAAAGCTTTGTTGGATGCCTAGAACACATATTACCCTATTTTAACACAACACAAAATAATATTTGTCTCAGTTCTCAGAAAAACAAGTGTCTCTTAAGCACCCCTCCTCCAAAAATAATAGAAAGGAAAAGATTATCTTTAAAATAAAGTTATAACATTCTGAGAAAACTCTCTGCCTCAGGCTGGTTTTAGGATGGCATTAGATGAATATAAATGATGTGAACATCTCTTTGGGCTCTTGCTTTATGCAGATATTGACCTCTGTGAAAACAGCGTGCAGCGGCACATCGGGCATACAAACCTCAGCTTTGAGCAGCTACTCAGCTTGATGGAAAGCTTACCAGGAAAGAAAGTGGGAACAGAAGATATTGAAAAGACAATGAAGGCATGCAAATCAAATGAGCAGATCCCGAAGCTGCTCAGCCTGTGGAGAATAAAAAATGGTGACCAAGACACCTTGAAGGGCTTAATGCATTCGCTAAAGCACTTGAAAACCTATCACTTCCCCAAAACTGTCACTCAGAGTCTGAAGAAGACCATCAGGTTCCTTCACAGCTTCACAATGTACAGATTATATCAGAAACTATTTTTAGAAATGATAGGAAACCAAGTGCAATCAGTAAAAATAAGCTGCTTATAACTGGAAAGGGTCATTGAGCTATTTCCTCACAATGGACCAGATCCGATGGAGGAGTAAACTGTTTCTCAGGCACTTGAGGGGGGGTAGTAAATTCTCTCTCATCATCAATGACTAATTTTGCCACAGTGCACTAAAAGAAAGTATGATGTGGAGAAAGAACATCTCCCCAAAAGTTTGATAAATTCCAAATAGTTTATCCAACTGTCATATCTGGTCTAGTATCTACTGATTATATTTTCCCTGTTACTGCTTGCAGTAATTCAACTGGAAATAACAACAACAATAATAATACAAACTAGACATCATTGTGCCTTACTAAATATGGGAATGTCTAACTTAAATAGCTTTGATATGTCAGCTGTGCTAGAGGCTTTTATTAGAAAGCCATGTATTTTTTCTGTAAAAGTTACTAATATATCTGTAACACTATTACAGTATTGCTATTTATATTCATTCAGATATAAGATTTGTACATATTATCATTCTTAAGGGAAATGGTGTAAGACTTAATTTTAGAAAGACGAAAAATATGTTCTGTTTATTATTATGACAAATGAAAGAGATAAAATATATTTTTTAATGGAAAGTTTGTAGGATTTTTCTTATAGGTACTGCCATTATTCCTGTGTGGCGTGTTTTTATAATATAATTTTATCTGTATAAGCTGTAATAACATTTTATATAAAATGCATTATTTAGTCAATTGTTTTAATGTTGGAAATGTATGAAGTATAAATTATCTGAATACTAGATGCTCTGAGAAATTGAATGTACCTTATTTAAAAGATTTTATTGTTTTACTATATTAACATCATTAAAGTTTTCAAATTATTTTTCATTGCTTTTCCTCCTGCTTTTATTTGAATGAAACTTTAATGGTTTTGAGCTTTCACAATTTCTCTGTTCTTTTATCACCAGAACATCTGGTAGTTGTTAAAAGTGCAGATTCCAGAACCAATTTGTTGAAAAATTTGAGGAATGAGGGCAGAAACCTGCATTTTTAACAAGTTCCAAAATTATTCTTGTTACACTAAAGTTGGAGATTCTAAGCCAGGCTTAGTAAATAGATGTATAAGCTACTTCCAGCTGCTGCCATGAGCATTGAAAACCAAACTATGCAAATATTTTGGTTGCAAGTAATAAGTAATAGGAACTAGTGCTACTTAAAAGGAAAAACACTAATTGGAAGAGTGGTGTGTTGATGGAGTTAAATGATGGCTACACAGGGGATATGATCATATCATAATCCCTAAGCCTGTAAATGTTACCTTATGTATAAAAAAAGGTCTTTGTAAATGTAATAAACTTATGGATTTTGAGATGAGGGGATCATAGTGGATAATCCAGGTGGGCCCTAGATCTAACAATAAGTGTCTTTGGATACACAGAGTGGACAGACACAATAGAAGAAGATTTGGGAACCAGCCGATGGTAAAATGATTACATTGCTGGACTCCCACGTAGTCAACTGCAGCTTGAGTCCTCGCAGCTTAAAACTCGCACTGTGTGTGTGTACATGTGTGCCCAAAATCCCTAGAGGAGAATATAAGAGAAGGGATTACACTATGGCCAACGCCCCCCTCAGGTTGGGGGGGGGTGCGGCGATTGATTGCTTTCTGTTTCTGTTTCTCTCTCTCCAGGAAGTGCACACACCTTATAGCAAAAAATTTCTCTAAAAAAAGAAAGAGAAAGAAGAAAGAAGATGATATGAAGACAAAGGCAGAAGTGGAAATGACATTGCTATAAATCAAAGAAGCTAGGAGAGATAAGGAACAACCTCTATCCCCACTCCCAGCCTCTATACTAATCCAGGCCTGCCCACATCTTGATTTTTGAATGCCGACTCTAACTATGAAAGAATATATTTCCATGGATCTAAGGCACTCAGTTGGAGACTATGTGTATCAGTTGGTGACCTGTTACAGCAGGAACAGAAAACTAATACAGTCAGTATCCCAGCTTCACAGATAGCAGAATCAAGACAACTCTGGGTCCCTTCAGGGAAGAAGTTACGACCCTTTCCCTCACTTACATCTCTGCATTTTTTAGTTCAAAAGTTCAAATTAGGGGAACCAGCAGTTAGCATAATGGCTATGTCGCTGGACTCCCACGTAGTCGACCGAGGTTCGTGTCCCGGACCCGGTGGCTTAAAACTCACGCCAGGCGCGTGTGCGTGCGTGCCCAAGATCCCAAGAGGAGAATGGAGGAGAAGGGATTGCGGCGTGACCATCCCCCCTGGGGGGTGATTTCTCACTTTCTGTCTCTATGTCTCTCTCTGTCTGTCTGGCGAGCGCACGCGCCCTACAGTGAAAATCTCTCAAAAAAAAAAAAAAAAAAGTTCAAATTAGCATGAGAGGGAATTATCTTAGTCTGACTGTCTTAGGTTTGGATGGATGTAAAGATATGACCAGTGAAGGTCTGTCTTGGTTTCTTAGTTGCAATTCTCAAGACTGGGTTGTTGGTGTGAACATAATCCATTACAGCCTTTCCTTTCCTAGACCATATTTGTCTTTCCTCACTTTACTATAACATAGAATGTAATGTCAACACAGATCAAACCTATATTTGTGATAACTTATCTGTAAAGGCCACTTGATAGAAGGGCAGACCTGGATAAATATGCAAACTCATAAATCTAGGAAAATAAAGCAAAGTCAAGAGGCTCAAACCCAAATGGAGCATAAGTGTCCCAATGTCGCCATCTTTGATGTAAAAAAAGGTATGGAAATTATGTACTGAAGGTAAAAGAAGGGGGATAGGAGTTAACAGCCTGTATATTCCCTCCAAAGTCTCAGTTCTTCCACCAAAGGTACTATTCACAGGAAACGAAATAGCAAACACAAGGTTAACAAAGTTTGAAAGTTATTGACATCGAGGCTACTTTATTCAAATACTAAATTGTCCTCTATGGCTGCTTCTTTAAGTTTATTTGAGTTTCACTTCTTTTTTTTTTTGGAGAGGTTTTTGCAATAGGGCGTGTGCGCTCGCCAGACAGACAGAGACAGAGAGACAGAAAGCGAGAAATCACCTCCCAGGGGGGATGACCACGCTGCAATCCCTTCTCCTCCATTCTTCTCTTGGGATCTCGGGCACGCACGCACATACGCCTGGTGTGAGTTTTAAGCCACCGTGTCCGGGACGCGAACCGCGGTCAACTACATGGGAGTCCAGTGACATAGTCATTACGCCAACTGCTGGTCCCACCTGAGTTTCACTTCTAAGGGAAGGAAAATACAAGAGTCATGTCCATGTCTTCTTTTTTTTTTTTAACATTTTAATTCTGAAATAGGTTTAGATTTATATAATCACTGAAAACACACTTCAGAGTATCCCTGTATACTCTGTCTCCCTCCAAACTTATCATTTATCATAACCATTATTCACTTAAGAGAGTGAACATGAAATTGACCTTGGTACCATACAATTAACTAAAGTATAAACTTTATTTGGTTTTTATTTTTTTCCAGTAATAGTTGTCTTCTAATATACCTGTGACACTATGATGATGAAATTGACAATACATGCAATACATGCTATGTCTTCCTAATCTTCTCTAATCGATGACAGTTTCTCAGTCTTTCCTTATCTTTCCTAAACTTGACACTTTTTGAAGCAAAGTGGTCAGGTATGTTGTAAAATATCCTTCAATTTTGGTTTATATGTTTTCTCATGGGTAGACTGGGGTTATGAGTCTTGAGAAAGAATATCACAGAATTGATTGCCCTTCTCGTCACATCATTTCAGGGAGCAAATGATATCAGTGTAATTAATTACTGATGATATGAACCTTGAGAACTTCGTTAAACGGTGTTTCCAGGTTTCTCCCCTGTAAACTTACTGTTCAATTCCTCCTTTACACTCTGTTCATTAGAAGCTGATCGCTAGGTCCAGTCCATAATCAAGGAAAAAGTATTTAAACTCTTCATGCTAGAGAAAGAAATAGTAAGAAATTTGTGCTACTATATGAATACTACCATATACTTGGTAAATTTGGGCAAGGAATCCCTTGAAGCTCAGCAAATATTCTGTTTCTCCTTAAACTTTCACCCACTAATTTTAGCATTCATCAACAAATCTTGCTTGCAGCAACTATTATTATCCTTTTCTAATGATGATTTTCTATTTGCTTCATTCCTCAGACATCTAAGACATCTAAATTTTTCCATTCTCTTCTGCTTTTTTTTTTTCATCATCTATTTATGCACATATGTACTCCTGGATATTAATTTTACTCTCAACAATATTGCTATTTATGCTGCTTAAATTAGTCCAGCTTTGGCCATTGGTTCTTGTGTTCTTTTGATATACCCCTCCCCATCCTTTTGTGTTTTCTGACACTAGCGTATTCTTTGTGTTTCTCTTGTATTATTTCTGCCCAGTCCTAGAATCAGACACTTACTTCTTTAATTGAAAAATGGTATTTAGAAATCAGGATCCAGGGGCTGGCAGGTGGCATGGTTTTAAGGGCACTGGACTGACAGAGTGCTGTTTGAGTCCTGGACCTGGTGGCTTGCTTTCTCATTTTTCCCCTCTCCATCCTTCTCTTCACTGAGTCTTTCTCTGGTCAAATAAAAATAAGTAAAGAAATAAAGTTAAATAAAATAATTGTTTAAAAAAAATGAAGAAGAAGCCAGGATCTAGATGTTAGGTGTGCTCACTGCTACTGATAAATCATCTCTTGTAAGACCTCTCAGTGGACAGAGCTAATAAATGTATGTTGTGTACTAACTCATATATGCATATATATTCTACTTTATAAAATTCACCAGTGGGACCAGCAGTTAGCGTAATGGCTATGTCGCTGGACTCCCATGTAGTCGACCGCAGTTCAAGTCCCAGACCCGGTGGCTTAAAACTCACTCCGGGCGTGTGTACGTGCGTGCCCTAGATCCCCAGAGGAGAATGGAGGAGAAGGGATTGCAGCGTGGCCATCCCCCCTGGGGGGGGTGGTGATTTCTAGCTTTCTGTCTCTCTGTCTCTCTCTGTCTGGCGAGCGCACGTGCCCTATAGCCAAAAAAATAAAATAAAATAAAAATTCACCAGAGAGCACAAACATTTGCCAGAGATAGAAAGACAGGTAAAGAGAAAGGAAGCAAGAGGCTGTCCCCATCCCCCAATGGGAAATGGTCACGCCACAATCCTTTCTCCTCTATTTCTCCATCCGGGAGTTTGGGTATGCAAGCATGAGTGCCTGGTGTGTCATTCAAGTCATTGAGTCCAGGATTTGAGCTGCATGGTTAGTCTGGTAGGATCCAGATCCCTGAACCACCAGGCCACAGGCTGGTTCTCTATGCATATTTATCTATTTCTGTGACTATATACCTATACTATATATATATTATATAGTATATACAATGCACTCACAAGAGAGACTGATAGAAACCACTGAGTTATTCTAATTTTCACTCTTCTTTCCCCTGATTATTTATAACTTCTTTCTTAGAGTAAGAAACATGTCTAATATTATCTATCATTTAATTATTTGTTTAATCATAGATACATGTAAAATATTTTCAGAATTACTGATCAGGTACCCTTGTGAAAAAGAAACTTACCAACCAGAACACAGAGTTATTACACAGTCCCTTTTGCCTTTAGCTTTACAATATTCATTCAAAACACTTTTTTTCCAAAATTGCTTTTGTCTTCACCCCCTTCAGTGAAGTCATGTCTTTTTTTTTTTTTGGAGAGGTTTTCGCTATAGGGCGCATGCGCTCGCCAGACAGACAGAGAGAGACATAGAGACAGAAAGCGAGAAATCACCACCGGTGGGGGGGGGGGGTGGCCACGCAGCAATCCCTTCTCCTCCATTCTCCTCTTGGGATCTTGGGTTTTAAGCCACCGGGTCCAGGACGCGAAGCGCGGTCAACTACATGGGAGTCCAGCGACATAGCCATTACGCCAACTGCTGGTTCCCTGTGAAGTTATGTCTTATATCAAGATATAGTTGCATTTATTTTCTATAGTCTACATTTAATCCTGGGGGTTTCCCACATGGGATGATATTTTTAAGTCCACCTACAGGGTTTTTATGGCAAATGAAAGCTTTTGACAAGGGCATAAATGCTTGTATCTGCCCACATATTAGTGCACGTAACAGTTCCATCACCCTAACAATGTTTTATCTTGCTCCTCTGGAATTACCCCTTCCCCTCTCCACTAATTCCTGGAAACCACTGAATTATTTTCCATTCCTAAAATTTTGCCTTTTCCAAAATATCTTACAACATGTTGCCTTTTTAGTAACTTATTAACTTAGCAGGATGAAATTAAGATTCTGTTCATATTGCTTTCTGAATTAATAGATTGCTCACTTATATTTCTGAATAGCCTTATCAAAGGGACAGACCACAGTATTGTTTATCCATTCATCTGTTGAAGCACATCATAGTTGTTTTCTATTTGGGGGGATTATAAATAGAGTTGCTATAAACATGTCTATATAGATTTTTATGTGAACTTTTTTTTTTTTTTGGAGAGGTTTTTGCTATAGGGCACGTGCGCTCGCCAGACAGACAGAGAGAGACATAGAGACAGAAAGCGAGAAATCACCCCCCAGGGGGGATGGCCACGCCGCAATCCCTTCTCCTCCATTCTCCTCTGGGGATCTTGGGCACGCACGCACATGTGCCCTGCGTGAGTTTTAAGCCACCGGGTCCGGGATATGAACCATGGTTGACTACTTGGGAGTCCAGCGACATAGCCATTACACTAACTGCTGGTTCCCTGAACATATTTTTTTTAATTCAGTTAGGTAAATGCCAAGAAGTGGGATTTTGGGGTCATACAATAAATGTACATTTAATTTTGGAAGAATTGTCAGAGTCATTTCCAACTTGACTGCACCATTTTGCGTTCAAAGAATGAGAGTTATTATTTTACATCCTTGCCAGAACTTCATACTATCAGGTTTATTTTATTTATTTAATTTTAGGCTTTGCTATATTGTGTAGTGGTATCTCGTTTTGAATTTGAGTTTGCCTTAGATTTTACTGCATTAGTTTTCTAGGTCTTCCATGATAAAACATCATAAACTGAGTGGTTTAAAGACAGAAATTACTTCTCATAGTTCTGGCAGGTTTTCCCTTTGAGCTGTTCCTCCAAGAGGTTCTCTTTGTAAGTTCATGTTCCCCTCCTACCCTCACCCAGCGCTATTTGACTGTTACTTGTTATTTGACACTTAGCTTCTTGAGACATTATCTCATCTTAGATTTCACTGTTCCTGCCCCTCTCCTGGCTGCAGTTGTGGCCTGTGCACTTGACCCTGCCCCTTGCCAAAAATGGGCTTTTTTTCTCACTCCTGTTCATTCCTTAGCTGCAGTGAGTGGTCACCAAAATCCTAAATCCAATAGTTTTGTCTTTCTCCCACAAATTCACACTTCTGTTTCTTTGAATGAGGTTTCTTACCCTCTTCACAGGGTTATCACACTCCAATGTTTTATGGCTCTTTCTGATTTATTTTATTTTTATTTACTTATTTATTTTGAACATTTTTTAAACATAGGGCATGTGTGCTCACTAGAGAGACACAGAGAGACAGAACGCAAGAAATCACCCGACAGGGGGAAGGCCACACTCCAATCCCCTCTCCTCTATTCTCCTCTCGGCATTTTGAGCACACATGCACACGCACCTGGTGAGTTTCAAGCTGCTGGGTCTGGAACTCGAACCAAGGTCAGCCACATGGGAGTCCAGTGCCTTAACCACTATGCCACCTGCTGGCCCCTCTGATTTGTTTTTGAGTCTTTGGTGAAAATCATGGAAAAAGAGCCTACAGAAAGGTGCAGACTCCCTCAGTTTTTGCAAAACCCTGAGATTTCCACACTGTTTCCATCCCACACTAAGACTTCTTTTTTTTTTTTCCCCAGCTATTTTTTTTTTTGCTGAATTTTTCTTACTGCATCCTCACTTCCCAGGTTCACTGTCTCATCTTAGATTTTGGATCTGTCATTTGTTCTATGATTTCAGGTCTCCAAGGGTATTTTGTTTTTGTTTTAATCATCGATTTTAAACCAGCTTTATTTTATTTTATTTATTTATTTATTTGTCATAAGTTTGGGAGCATGACTAAAACTAGTTCTCTGCATCTTTCAGATGTATCAATTATAATCTTTATCAGGATTAAAGACTTAATCTAAAAGATTGGATTGGAGTTAAAACTATCACCCTAAGTGGAGTCAATATTTTCTTTTGTCTATCTAGAAATCTACACAATTTGAGGAATACTTTTGCTGGGTTAATATTATAACTTAAAATGTTGAGACCGAGAAACAATTGTGAAATTCTTTTATTCTATTTATTCTATTTCAGATGTGTTAGCAAAAACATTCTATGAAGTCTTTGTACATTCGCTATGTCCTATTCTATTTATTCTAAATGCCTAATTAGATCATCCTTTTTAAAAATTTCATTTGTTTATCGAGAAAAGTTCTTGAGGGACTAGCAGATGGCATAATGATTGTGTCACTGGACTCCCATGTAGTTGACCATCGTTAGAGTCCCGGATCCAGTGGCTTAAAACCCAAGTGAGGCATGTGTGCATGCATGCCCAGAATCCTAAGAGGAGAACGGAGGAGAAAAAGGGATTCAGGCATGTCCATCCCCCCTGGGAGGTGATTTCTCACTTTCTGTCTCTCTCTCTGGTGAGCACACACACCTTATAGCAAAAATACCTTTACAAAAAAAAAAAAAAAAAAAAAAGGAAAAGAGAAACGTTTTTGAGTAACAAATTTAGGCTATTCAAGACAACTGCACTTTGTGTTTTTAAGCAGGAGATACAGTTGCAAGCATCACCCCCCTCAGGGCAGAGTCTTAAATTGTTTTAATTTGCTACTTGAGAACCCATTGTTGTCAAACAAAAGGTATTTGTGTATGAGTATGGAGATGAGTGGGAAAAAGTGAGAACTCTAGGAAGAGGAACTCTCAAGTGCTTTACTAATGCAGAGATCTAGCCCTGGTAGTAGCTCCTGTTTAAACTTCTCAGTGCCTTTGGAACAGTTTCCAGAACTGCAGCTCACACTCGATCTAAAAGATACTTTCACTACTCTCTTCCCTTGATCAAAACTTCCAGTGACTTATCTGTTCAAGTAGTACATGATTATTATTGTTGATGCTGAATACATCTAGGCTCTATCTCTTTGTGACTATCTTGCTGTTGCTTTCCAAATTTTTCTTCCCAATTCTAGGAAATAATAAAAGAGGGATGTCAGAACCACAATAATAACCAGCAGCTCTTCTCTTTATAATTGAATTTAAATATGTCTGTCCTGAGAATGGTTGTAATCATCGGGGTGGGGAAACAAGGTATACATATGGAAGAGTAATTGTTAATACCAGATGGCATGTGCTTTGGGACAACCAAGGTGTATACGTGCATATGTTTGATCTTAGCCAAAACGCCAAGAAGTTATGTCCAATGGAGTTGTATGAACATGATATGGTTATCAAATGTCATTTCTAAACACCAGGGCAGACAAAGAAGCAGTGACTTCAGCTAGATCTTATAGAAGGCTATATGCTAAGAGAAATAGGTTGAGTATTTTAGACATAGGAAATTGTATTAAATTGCCCTATAGGTGAAAAAGTAATAACACGTAAAAGAAACATTGGTTAGACCCATGTGGTTTGTGTCAAAATTGAGTGAGTAGTGTAAAACGAACTTGCACAAGTTGATTACTCGTGCATAGTGGATTGTAATAGATAAAAATAATTGCTTTATCTACCTAGAACCTTTTATTATCCTTACCTTTGGATATCAAGAAACTTTGTAATGATGTTAAATATATCCATTAAATTAAAGTATGTGAACGATTAGAAATGGCATTACGGTTTATAGGGAATTGTATATATTTTTAATTATGTCCAAAAGTGGATGTTCTTTACAATGTATTGCAAACTAAAAATATCTCTTCAATGTTGCAGATCAGGAAATTACCAAGAGTGGTGTCCCACGAACTGCAGGACTTCCTAATTCATTGCTCACTTTTAAATTAAAATCCAGAATAACCATTAAAGGTGGAACACATTAAACATTTCTCTCCCAAACTTATAATACTACTCCTTCTGCTTAATATCATTCCTTTGACCTTAATTTATGTAACCCAGCACGTGTACTAATAGTGGATGAATGACACATGTTTAACTGTTGTATAAAGAAATTATGATTTCCAACTAAATATAAAATACTTTGCTTCAATCCTCAGTCTAATTTGTAGTTTACATTTGCAAATATTGAAACATGAATTAGTGCTCAATCATTTGCTTATGTTATTTTATTTTTTTCTGGACTCCATGAAATGTTATTTCTCTATTAAATGTTAACAGCACCACTCCATTCCAGGTCCATATCTAGTTTTACAATTGTTTTCTTCTAAAGATTTTGTTTTATTATTTTGGAGAGGTGCAAGAATCATTGTTATTAGAAGTGAAGTTTATCTTTGTTGATATAAGTATCTTTTATTTATTTATTTATTTATTTTGCTCTAGGGCACATGCGCTCGTCAGACAGACAGAGAGAGGCAGAGAGACAGAAAGCGAGAAATCACCCCTCAGGGGGGATGGCCACACCCCAATCCCTTCTCCTCCATTCTCCTCTCGAGATCTTGGGCACGCACGCACAAACGCCCAGCGTGAGGTTAAGCCACCGGGTCTGGGACTCGAACCACGGTCGACTACGTGGGAATCCAGTGACATAGCCATTATGCTAACTGCTGGTCCTGATATAAGTATCTTGAAAATAACCTAGTTCAGGAATTTAGCTGGCATCCTCCAGGACGGTCTCACAGATGCTCTAACCATTGTTATCTCATGTGCCCATGAACTGTCTTCACATCTCTGTTAGGGTACTTCCCTCCACTACTTTCCCCCCAACTCAGTCATGTCATTCCAATGAGCATTGATGACTCCCAAACCCTCCCCATTCCTAACACAAACCATTAATCAGAGGTCTCTGACATTTGGAATTCACGAAAGAAGCTTCGTCTGTCCTGTCGACAGCTGTGAAGAAGTGAACGTTAAGTGTCAGAGGCCACAGAGAAAATGACCTAGTGAAGAACTAAGGAGAAGGTGAAGGCAAAGAATCCTGATGGTGTTCAAACACCTGGTTTTAGCCACACATTTTCTTTCTAGTATTTATTTAATAGTTTTGTGCATCATCGAACTTCCCATTTCACCAAAATCAGTGTCTGTCACTTTTAAGCAAGAATCCTGGCCACGATGTGAGTATTTAAGTATGCCATGTGTGTTTGAGGAACTGACTGTCATAATTTTGAAGTCTTATCCCCCCAAAGAACCTCTCATTTTATAATATTTACCAATGAATGCAATGGAAGCCACGAGGATCTTAAGAATGATATTGATTAAATAATATTACAGAAAGAAAATCTGGCACAGGAGCATAGAATGGACTGGAACAGACACAGGCCAGAGACAGTTAAACCAGGTTAACTCTGAGAAGCATCATGAGGTAAGTAGACAACCCAGACTGGAGGTGGGAGCTCAGAGGGGAAAGGAAAGGTCAGATTAAAGGATCATTAATCTTTCCAGAAGAGTCATAAGAGAAGGTGCATTGTCACTAGGCATTTAGTAATGATTCATGGGTTGAAACTTCTTTCTTTTTCCAAGTAGTTAATACAAAATAAATCTTCCATTTCCTTGGGGTTTCTTGAGTCTTTTCCCAGGGAATTCCACTTCATTTTGAGACACAAAAGTGTAAGTCATATCCACAAAAAAAATCCTTCTAACTGAAACAAAGACGTCTTCTAAATTGACATTTCTAAAGCAATTTTGGTTTTTTATGACTCACTGACTTCAGACAAGTAGGGATAAACAGGGAAGATCATGCATAAAGCCTGTATCATTCTCGTGGAATCCTAGGCTTCTAAGAGATAATATGAGGTCATCTGTTCATCCCTTCTGCTTTGATCCAGCCACATCTGGACTATTCTGGAGAGCAGAGGATGTTGACTTGGATTTAACCATTTTTAAAATATTTTATTCCTATAGTGAATTCCCCACTACACACACAAACACACAGTCTGGGAACTCAATTCCAGAATTCAATAGCTCTCACTCTTAAATTATAACTGTATAAATAATACTTTCTAGTTCTTAAAAACTACTTCTTGGGAAGCAGCAGTTAGCATAATGGCTATGTCACTGGACTCCCACGTAGTCGACAGCGGTTCGCATCCCGGATCCGGTGGCTTAGAACTCACACCGTGTGCGTGCGTGCCCAAGATTCCGAGAGGAGAATGGAGGAGAAGGGATTGCAGCATGACCATCCCCCCTGGGGGGTGATTTCTCGCTTTCTGTCTCTATGTCTCTCTCTGTCTGTCTGATGAGTGCACGTGCCCTATAGCGAAAACCTCTCCAAAACAAAACAAAACAAAAACAAAAACAACAACAAAAAACTACTTCTTTAAGATATAGAGCAAAAGTGGAGGTCTTCATAAATTCTACCTAGGTGTTTTTCAGACTTACCTGATTGTAAGAATTACAGGGAATATTTGTTCGAAATTCACATTCCTAGAATTCGTCTAAGATAATTCTGATTCCATAGGTCAGAGAGAGGTCCTGGGATTCTTACTGGACAATTTTAGGAAATATTCATCTATTTTTTTCCCTTACGGATTCAAATAAGGGTGAGAGAAACAGAATCACACAGTTTTTGGTAGAACCCAGAGTTCCTTGGTTTTACTAAGGCACATGTTGTTTAACTGCACTTTTCTTGGTAAAGATAAGGTAAAACTAGTCTTTCCTATTTTTTCCTATTTATTGTGGAGGGGTCCCAAAGATGGTGCGAATATCCAACATTGGATCACCTGACCTCATGTCAGTTTCACTTTCTCTCTTGATGATAATGATAATAATAACAACATATTTATCATTTATTTAAATACTTTCCTGATCCAGACTCTGGGCCCATTTAGGCTTCTAGAAAGCAAGCAATGTTTTAAAAAGACAAAACCCCAGAAGATCAGGGATTTGTCTTATGCTGCTTGGGTATCACTCCTGCCCTGTCCTTGGTACTCAGTAAATGCCACTTACTGAGAACATCCCTACCCTACCCGTAAAGCCGTTACAGGCTCATCTCATTAAATCCTAGTGTTTCAATTGTCTGACCTTCTCTGACCTCCAGTACTAATTTATTACATCGCCATTTTGCTAAATCCTGACAGCCTTAGCAGCTGACATGTCCTTACTCTGCCATCTTTTTATTGGAACTGCCCAAGAAACTATCAACTGCTTGTACTGGGCCCAAACTAGCTCTAACTACCCCAAGTTTTATACATTCTACCAATGATATATTTTTGGATTTAAGCTTCAGAAATCAAATATCACTCCTGAAATGGGATAACATCAAAAATTGAGGGAGAAAAAGTCACAATTCTGAGAAACTGAAATCTACTAGCCAGAAATCCAGGAGTGATGGTTTCACATGGAAAACTCCATCTGTTTTTTGTAGGATCTGGGTCAAATTTTCCTCTCCAACCAGGAGAGACTATGTCACTCACAAGGATCTGGCTTGGATGGTGACAAGATGTACTCGGTCATTAAGCAATCGTGGCAAGGAAAGTATCCAGGATTTGCTTACTAAAGAGACGGCAGAAGGAACCATCCTGACTAAATCTTCCAGACTAAATTTCTGTAAAGCCCAATCCCTAAAGTTGGAACTGCAGATTTTATAACTACACACACGTGCACGTGCACGCACACGCACACACAGACACACACACACATATCTTAAAGGAGAAAACTGGCATTTGGGTAGAGTTGGTGCTATATTACGGTATTTCCCAATCCGAAAAATAAACTGTTGACCAACCCACATTTAAAGAATAGGGAATTGTAACATAAAGTTTCTAGAAGAAGTAAAATCTGACAGGGTCTAAAAATAAAAAGAAAATATGAGCAGATTCCACCCAGAAATAAGTAGCAATCTTTCTCAGAAGTAGGCCCAAATGGGTTAATAAACCTTGAGTAAAAGGCAAATGGCTTTGGAGTCAGACATAGCTGATTTCAAATCCTGTCTCTTCTCCTTAAATAGCATTGGAAGAGACAAAGGATGAGTCACTTGATCACTTTGGGGCTTAGCTTTCCTATTTCCATAATAGAAGCAAACCTCAGAAGCTTATCTGAACATCATCTAAAATTTCTGTTGAGAGTGTTTTATGTAGTAAACAACTGTTTTAAAACATGGGTCTTCTTCATGAGGAACATATTTATAGGAGGGATGGTCCCCAGCCATCTCATGTGATCATTTTGAGAGCAGTGACTGTGAGGCATGCCTGTAGATAATTACATTAGTTATTTGGTTCAGAGTTGTAACCACCTTACCACAAAACAGAAGAAAGGCAAGCCAGGAGAAGAGAGCTGAGGATAGCATGAGGTATCCACAGGCCTGGCTTTCATTCTGGGCTCCCTGGAAAATCCCTTCAGTTCATGATGTGCTTATTGCAACGGTGCTGCTCAGAGTCCTCAGTGTAACTGCAGCTCAGCTAGACTGTGACAAATGTGCCACAAAGCAGTTTCAGGCCTTGTGGAGTTCTCTTTTCACATGCACAACAGAGATTGTCAATTTTTCAATTATTGCTAAGATCCTCCCTAGGACGAAACTTTCTAACAGCCACCGATAGTTGAGAGTATGAGTCAGCATAGCCCTCAGAAGTCAGTTTGCTCATTGCTCAATGAAGCCACATCTATCACTTTGACTTTCTTTTGATAAATCTGGATAAAAGAAAATCTCTCAGAAAGAACCAAACTAATTGGAAATAACCTTAAAGGACAGTTAAAAAGAAAAAAATAGCATTCATTGAGCATCTCTCACGTGCCAAGATCTTATCTTCCATTTCATCCTCTTAACAGCTTCACATATTGGGAATTAGTATTTCCGTTTTAAGATAAAGGGCTATGACCCAAAGAGAATAATTTACATTTCACAGCAAGTAAATAACAGAGATAGAATTCGAACTCAAATCTGTCTTTAAAACCCCTGATATTTCATTCCATCACAGTGGCCCAAAGTCAATAGGAAAATCAGAGAGGTCAATCAAGAGTCAACTCCACAGGGCCAGTCAGTGGCATTGTGATTAAAGTGGTTGGATCCCACAGAGCTGACTGCATGGTTCAAGTCTTGGACCTGGCAACTTGAAAAAACACACAAGGTACATATATGTAAATGCCCAAAATACCAAAAGAAGAAAAAAGGGAGATGGCATGGCCATCCTCCTTGAGGGATGTTTTCTTACTTTTCCTCTCACTCTCTGTCTCTCTCCAGCAAGCACATGTGCCCTCTGGCAAATTAAAAATAAACAATCAGTCAAGTAGACATTTAATAGGTGTTATTTTGTGTTTTCTGTATTTCCCTTTCACCCTGACATTGAGAGGAACTGATTTCACATGACTGAGTTTTGCCTGCAATCAGGTATTTATGTCATCTGAGTGTCCACCTAGTCTGTTTCCACTTAGAAGATGAACTACAATTCAATTATGATACTAATTAACTAGAGTAAGTGCAGATCCCACAGGTTAAGAGCACAGTTCTCCATAAAGTCGCCCCCATTGCAGTTCCAGCCACCAGTCTTGGGGAATTCCCAGCCCACTCATACTTCTGGCTTACTGGATAAAAATTGGGAGTTCTCACAATCCTCACACAATTGATAATTCATTAGAATGACTCACAAAACTCAGGAAAGCACTACACTTAGGGTTATAGTTTTGTTATAAAGGATACCCAGAGAACTGAGATTTATGAGGTCCTGGAAATGAATCTTCCAAGACCTTTCCCCATAGAAGCAAGTGCATCATCCACCCAATACATCAATAATGTGTATACTATCAAGTAACCTCCACTGTCCACAGTTTTTATCAGGATGTTATTACATGAGCTTGATTAATTTGTTGGCTATTTGATTGAATCCAATTTCCAAACCCTTTCTATTCACCAACAGTCAGGTTAGCTCGAAGTTCTAGTGTTTCAGTCAACATGGTTGGTTTTTCAACTCCTATTCAGAAATTATCTGGGAGCCTACTGTAAGTCACTTCATAGGCATAATAGAAAGTCTTTGAGATAATCCAAAGATTTAGAGTCTCCCTCTTATGGAATAGGAACAAAGGCCGGATACATTCTTAATCATACCACCCTACCCTATTCCCTCCCTGTCCAATTTGTAGCCTTTTCTAACATACCCAGTTCTCTCAGGCCTGTCACCAACCATTTTCATCCTGCCAGACCTAAAAACCTAAAGTTGTTTTTCACTCTTTCTGCCTTCCCTGTGCTTTTTAAAGTAGAATAATTTCCCCTGCATTGATTTTCTTCCCAGGATTTCCTGGTTTCATCCTCTTTTTCATTCCCACTGTCAGGCCACCAAGAGCTAAAATCCTGTGTTCCTGTTCAGCTTCCTCACTGATCTGCCTATGTCTAGTTTCACCTACTTCAATCCTCATACTCAACTATCAGACCAATCTTCCTTAAACACCACAATAATTAGCAGTACTCTGTTCATCTAAGAAGTTTATATGAGAACTCCCTTTTCTCTGCACAATAGGATCCTATGACATCACACACTGTCTTATGTAAGAGATTAGAAGAGATTAGAAAAAAACGCTAGAGGTCCAATAGTCCTAGCAAGGAGGAAAAACACATAGTATTTTGTCTGTAATGAACATCAATTCTGGAATCTAAAAGGTTTGAAGCCTGTCTCGGCTGTAAGATTTAGGGTCTACTTTGTACAAGTATTGCGTAGAGCAGAAATGTGATATGGCTAGTACGTACATAACCCAAAATAAAACTTGGTCATGATTAAACTCCAACGTGCCTCTATTATTAAGACCACATTTTTCTGCCTGGCTGTCTAGGGCACCATGTACTTCTCCAAGTTAGGAGAACAGAAAATCTAATAGCCACATGGATATGTCTCATTCTTACTACTCATTTACCTAAATTCTAGTTTTTAGTTAAAACATTATGTTAATTTCCTGCCAGAAAAAAATGACCATAAATAGTGGCTTAAATAATGTGAATTAATACTTTATAGTTCTGGAGGTCAGAAGACCAAGGTGTTGGCAAGGCTGTGTCTATTCTGAATGCTGTGGAGGAGAATTTGTGTCCTGATCATTTCATCTTCTAGAAACCACCTGTATACCTTGAGTCCATTCTTCATTTTCAAAATCAGTGATTTTGGACCATGTCTTTCTCAAGCTGCCATCTCTCTGATTCTTCTCTCTCAGCCTCCCTTTTCTACTAAGGACCCATGTGATCACAATGGGCCAACCTGGGTAATACTAGCTAATTCCCCATTTTTAAGGTCAATTCATCAACAGCCTTCATTCTATCTGCAACATCAATGCCCTTTTGCCATGGAAGGTAACATATTCAGAGGTACCAGGTGCCCATCACACCAAATTTAAGTCAATGTTTTAACTGTGAAGCTCTTCCTCATGATTCTCTTCTATATTTTTTTATTCTCTGTCCTCTAATTCAGTCATTTTAAACCTTGTTTGTACATTGCAGTCACCTGGGCACCTTGCTTTTTATATGTCTGGATCCCTTTCTTAAAAGATGTGTATTCAATCAGTCTAGGGTATGACGTGAGCAAGGGATTTTGTCAAAGATCTTCCAGGGATTGAGAAACATTGTTCAGTGATTTTTTAAAATCTTTTCTGTCACTGTAGAGCTGTAGTTTAGAATGATGATGAAAGAGAGATTCTGTGATCTAACTGCTTATACTTAAACCTTCCAGCTTCAGTCCTGACTAGTGGTTAGGTCCTAAGCTAGCTGAGCAATTACTTGGTGCTTCTATTTCTTCATTTGCAAACTTGGAAGGATAATAATGCCTCATAGACTCATTGAGAGGATTCAATGAGAAAATGTTTCTTAATGTAGACTGTTGTTCAGAGTACACCCTCAATCAATGTTAGCTCTAAAAGTATTCTCTGGCCTTTTGCCTTATCTTTGAAACTTACCTTAGGAGCTTTTATGGGGCATGATCAACTCATTCTTTATGTGGTTTTCAAAAAATCACTTGTATTTGATGGGTAGAAAACAAGCAAGTGTGGCCAGGCCACAGAATTGCAGCTCTTTCAGCCAGAAATCTTATTTTATTTTTAGGGTACTTCTGTCATTTCTTTGCTTCCCGAGTAACTCCAACCAAGTATCTCCAAGCTGTTGGGAGAATTTTTGAAGTTTTTTAAAAATATCAAGTCTGGGACCAGAAGATGGCATAGGGGTTACATGGCTGGATTCCCACATGGCCAATTGTGGTTTGAGTCCTGGACCTGGAGGCTTGAAAATCATGGTGGGCATGTATGTACATGCCCAAGATCCCAGGAGGAGAATGGGAGAGAAGGGACTGGGGTGTGGCTATTTCCCCATAGGGGGTGATTTCTCACTTTCTCTCTCATTGTGTCTATTTTTCTCTCTCTCCACAAGCATATGTGCCCTAAGGCAAAAATCTCTAAAAAAATAAATAAATAAACAGGTCTAGGGTCCACCCCAATACTCTCAGACAATGACTCCACCATGGTCTAAATGTAAGAATCTTTCAAACTCTCCAGGTAGTTACAGTACAGGGGTTGGGAATGGCTGAACCAGACTAAATGGGTACAACTGTCATTCTTATGAAGCTAACGATGTATATCTGAGAATGCCATGGTAGATCAAGAGAGATTAGTAAAAAGGAAAGAAAGGAAAGAAAGACATACAAAAGGAGAAGTCAGAGACAATGAAAGCAAGAAAAGAAAGATAGCAAAGTACAGCTGTAGAGTATCTCTTGACCCCCTCATTAACACAGTTTCTGTTAACAATGCCCTTCCATCCCAACTAGGTCTTTTTTAAAAAATTATTTTATTCGATTTCATTTATTCATTCATTCATTCATTCATTCATTCATTTATTTTAATTTGACCAGAGAGAGACAGAGGTTGAGAGAGAGGAAAGTGAGAAAGCAAGCCACCAGATCCAAGACTAGAACCATGGCCGGCCATGCGGGAGTGTCCAGAGCCTTAACAGCCATGCCACTTGTCGGTCTCCTTTTCTTTTCTTTTTTTTTAAATTATTTTATTCAATTTCATTTCCAACTAGGTCTTAAAGAGGATGAATATCCTCTAACAGATCTCATTAGAGAATTGGGATTCTGTTTCCATCTCGGAGAACATACTCAGAATATGTTTCAGCAGGCTTGAATCCAGCAGGAGCAAAATCTTTGTCTGAGGCTGCTCAGGTAAATAATATTGGAGGAGACATAAAAATAAAGACCAAGCCAAAAGTTTAAGGTTATTTGTTTAACAACTGCAGAGGAAATTCCTTGCTCACCCTTGGTAGGACACAGGTCACAATGGGGATTGCAAGAAACGTGAGTCAGAAGAACTAATTACTCAAAGGAGTTGCCCAATTTCTTCCATCTGGTAGTGGAAAGAGACTCCAGGTAACCTCATGACTCCAGGCTAGTCAACAGCAGTAGGCAGGTGGACACAGTGCAAAATCTTACCCTGCTGAAAAGGAATCCATAACCAAAATCACCGGAACTTGCATTCACATATATTTTTAATTTACAAATTCTCTCCCTACTTACAATCTTACTTGATTTTTTTTTCAAATAAAATATATCTGTGCAAGATACATAGATCAAACATTACCTTCTATACTTAAGACAAATAAATTGAGTCTTAGGTATTGTGTGATGAATGATGGAGATAAGGGCTTCTGATCTTATCTCCTTTCTGGATGGGCCCCCTTCCTTAAGAAATGTATAATTAATAATGGCATAGATAATTACAAAATAAACTTCAAGTGTTTAAAAACAAAAAAATTGATAAGGTGTTGAAAATCATCATCAGTGAGACTAAATGTAAGAATATCTTCTAGGGAAATGAAAATTTAATGTAAGTAGTATTTGCAAGCAAAAGAGATTATATATACACACACACACACACAAATATATATATATATCTTACTACATATATATTATGTGTATATATGTGTGTGTGTATATATATATGTGTGTGTGTGTGTGTATATATATATATCACTACATTACCAAATGTTAAAAGCCAGATGCTTTATTAATAATGGCTACTTATTATAAAATATCTGAATAGCAGAACAATGTAAGCTTCCTGACATGTATTAACCATTTAATCCTAACAACTTCCTCTAAGATAGTTAAATCCTTGGAGATTTTTTCAGTTCATGGACAAGAAAACAGGCCCACCAGGTCCATAGCTGGTGAATGGCAGAGCCATGATTCAGACCCAGGTCTCTGACTCCAGAGCCCATGCTTTTTTCCATGCTCTCTGCCATCTCCTCAAAGCCCATAATTAAGCAAAATAACATAGTCCTCACAAATGAAAAGATCTCATGCACAAAAGTGACGAGACGACTTTTAGTTGATGGGCTTCCAAATATGCGGCAGATCCTTTTTCTGGAAACCGCATTTGGCATAAGGGCCCCAAAGTCCAGACAGTTTCTATGACATAACTCAAGGTCTCCATGGCTGTTGGCCTCGTGTCTGAAATAGCTCTAAGCCCTCCAGTCCTGGCATCTCCCCTGCCTACTCTCAGTCCCCAGGCAAGCTCAGACTGCCCACAGGACTTGCAAGTGGGTGAGGCGACAATGCACATGAGGTTTGAAACAAGGTACATCGCGATCTTCTTCCTCATCCCAGGAACTATTTCTGCCACTCTCATGCTCTCTGGAGTTTATTTTTGGCTCTGTAGAACTTCATGTTTATTTGTTTTGCTTTCGGCTTTAAAAAGGATTCTTAACAACAGTTTAAGACTTTTATAAAATTACTTAGAGTGATCCAGAGGGGTGATGAAAAGAAATGATGTTCTGAGAGAGGGGCTTGAACTACATTTTAAACATGATCTGATTTTGGTAATAATCTTTGTCATGATAGTTTTTCCTATCTTCATTCCCATCTACCTTGGGTATTTGTTTGTTTGCTTTTGCTTTTTTTTTTTTTATTTTTTGAGATGTTTTTGTTGTAGGGTGCCTGCACTCACCAGAAATACAGAGAGAGACAGAGAGACAGAAAGTGAGAAATCATTCCCCAGGGGGATGGCCATGCTGCAATGCCTTCTCCTCCATTCTCCTCTCGGGATCTTGGACACACACGCACACATGCACAGCATGAGTTTTAAGCCACCAGGTCTGGGACTCAAACCATGGTTGACTACATGGGAGTCTAGTGACATAGCCCTTATGCCAACAGCTGGTCCCTTTGTTTTCTTTTTAGGGGCATTTTTAAAAAAATGTATTTCTTATATGAGAGAGGGAGAGAAAGGAAAAAATAGAGAGACAGAGAGAGAGCCAGGGACCCTCAAGATGGTCTTGGTGTGCTGAGGTCCTTCCCTCACCTTCCAGCCAGCCAGGATCACAGCCATGCCTCTACTACTACTGAGATATGAACCTGGGCCCTCCTGTATTACTCCAGCATTGCATAGCAACCCACATCCACCGCCTGTGCCTCTGTCTTGTTTTATTCAAAGTGTCTTTCCTTACATCTGAAAGCCAGTCAGTGTGACACGTCCCAGGTCAGATCATACCAAGAAACTTTACCTGTGAATCCTAAAAATTCCGGAGTTGAGGTTTTTTAAGTGCCTTGTCCTGTTCCATCAGCTTTCCTGGACCTTAAGTCTTGTCTTTCTTGAGATTTTACCCATTATCTAGTGAAAAGGGACACTAGAATTGATGTCCAAAGAATCAAGTCCCTCTTCCCTCACTTCATTGTCTGAATGACTATGGATGGCCACCTGACTCTCCGAACCTCCTTTCTTATGAGTAAAGTTACAGTAATACTTGCCCTACTTATTGCACAGATGTACAGGAGGGCTCAGAGCAGTTGGATATGAACTCCATAACATGCAAAATAGATGTTGTCTGGTCATTCCTATGCCCAGATGCTGTTTTAGACACTGGACACTGCAGTTAATAAGATAGAGCAAGCCTTCTTACAGAGCTCTACTTTCAAGGGGAAGACAGGACAGGAACAAATTATGAATGAACAATGGAGCAAAGTGCTGAGTGTCAGGGGTCTGGAGGAGGAAGCCTGGCTGAGAACTGGGCATATGCAGTGCAAGCCGAAAGAATCCACAGAGAAAGTCAGATTTGATCAAGGCCATGAAGTTGGAATGAATATTTTCATGGGAAAAAAAAAGTGATGAAAGTACATCTCAAAGAGAGAGCCCAGAACACACACAGAGCCTCTTATGCCAAATAAATGTTGTTTCCTAAGTGTCAGAGGGAAAAATGTTTTAATCAGGAAGGAAAATAATAAGTGTGTCTAAGAAATATCATTTTAAGGCAGTGGGACAAAGTAAAGATGAGAAAAAATAGTTATTATTATTAACGGTTATCACTCATGAGCTTGAATAGAGAGTGTCCATGAATTGAGTAGATAGTTCAGTTGTCATCTCAAAAAACAAAGAAAAATAAAAGAATAAACATGAAGAAGAAAAAAGAAGAAAGAAAGAAAGGAAGAAAAAAAAAGGGAGAATGGCTTCCCTTCTAGGATAAGACAACACTTCTGGGTAAGAGAAAGGCTCTCCTTTCAAGGTAGTGGAGATTCTTGCTTTAATAACTCTTGAGAAGGAGCTTCTGGCAAAGGAAATGAACCCCACAATGGCTATCCCTATCTCTGAGCCTGGACTCAAAGGAGTCTCTGAGTTCAAGGACACTTTTCTGGTGTGCAGGAAAGATGTCTTTTGATTTTGAAAGACAGTCTTGAAGACAGGCAAGGGGGCTCCCCAAAGGGAGAAGCATACACTTGGAGCTACTGTGTCTAAGAGTTTTCATACTAAATAACAGCTGTACTTCCCCCTCATTTTAATCCTCTCTTCTAATCCTTGAACCATCAGCCATGTCAGTTTAAACCTTACTAATTGCTCTCAGCTGTGCTACGATGAAATAGAAATGAAGCTTACCCAGGCTAGGACCATAGTGATAAAGAGAAAAGCAGTGAATAATGGCTAGCATTTATTGAGCATTTTCTATGTGCCAGGAATTAAGTGTTATGAGCTCAAGTGGATTATCTTATTTTCTCAACAATTTTGAGATTATAAAACTATAGTAATTCTCATTTCACAGGTAAGAAATCTATAGTTTAGAGTGATTATATAAGGTGACCAAATCGCACAGTTGGCATGCAGCATTCTGACTCCAGAGGCAGTTTATTTTGTTATTACCTTGGATTGCCTCCCAGCTTAGACTTCCACAGGGATAGCAGCTTCAGTCCAAGAGAGAAATGGCCACACCCAAGCCTGGAATGGATACGAATGGAGCTGTAGTGGTGTAGGGAGCTATATGAAGATGAAGTCATTGTGGGCACATAGCTGAATGATGGAAGCAAAAACAAGCACAAAGTGGGTTACATTAAAATTGGGGATGATAGCAAATGTGGGGGCCAGCAGATGGTGTGGCAGTTGTGTTGCTGGCCTCCCATATGCCTGACTTTTGTTCCAGTCCTGGACCTCATGGCTTGAAACTCATGCCTGGTATGTATGCATGTGTGCCCGAGATGCCAGGAGGAGAATGGAGGAGAAAGGACTTCGGCATAGCTATTCCCCCAGGGGGTGATTTCTCACCTTCCCTCTCACGGTCTCTGTCTCTCTCTCTGGTGAATGCACATGCCTAAACACAAAAACTAAAATAAAAAAAAAAAAGAGAGAAAGCGATAGGAAACATGGCCTGGGGCTTCTGTGAGAGCCCCTAGAGGGGTCAGGGAAACCCAAAATGAAGCCCAAGCTCCAGTTTGGAGGTAATGAGTGGCATCAAGCTAGCAGATTTCAGCCTAAGTCTGAGTGGCTGTCTTCATGCCAATAGCTGGTGAGGCCTGAGACACATTTGTATCTCCACTATATGACAATGACTATATGACAGCGAACAGCGGAAAATATCAAGAAATTACAAATTGCCCCATAATCAAATTTCAAAGTTGAAAATTTTCTAGAAAAGACTCTGTTCTACATTGGCCTAAACAAATTACACGCTGATAGCATGCTGTTTTTAGAGCCCTCTGACTTTATCTGCTATTCCATTATCAATTCCACTGTTACTAATGGATTTTCTTGTGGAACTCAATACTTGGCAGTACAAGGAAGAAACTGGCAGCAGCATTAGAAATTTCCTTAAAGTAATATTAATGTCTACCCAAGTGGTATCAAAGATATGCCATTGCTTTCAACAACAGTTCCAGTGGAGGAGTGTAGAGACTTAGTCCAGGGGAGTCTTTCATGGAAAGACTCTCCATTTCTGAAATCCGTGTACAAAACCTGCCTGTTCAAAAACCTCCCCACTATTAGAACTTTTTGAAAATGAGCAATCATGTTTTAAGGTCCCTGCTATTGGAAATCCAAGCCAGCAGCAGGAGCAGCACTTCTGGAAACTTGTTAAGAATTCAGAATCTGGGAACAGAAAATGGCCTAATGGTTACGTGTAGTTGACCAGACTGGGCAGCTTAAAATGTACACCAGACACGTGCGCGTGTGTGCCCAAAATCCCCAGAGGAGAATGGAGGAGAAGGGATTGCAGCATAGCCACCCTCCCTGGGGGGTGTGTGTGTGTGGGTGATTTCTCATCATTCTCTGTCTCTCTGGCAAGCGCATACTCCCTATAGCAAAAATTTCTCTTTCTTAAGAAAAAAAGAAAGTAGGCTCTTTGGACCTCTCTAAGAAATAGTACATTAGAATCTCCATTTTAATGAGATCCCCAGGTATCTGTGTATGCTAAAACAAGAAGCACAGCTTAAAATACCTTGAGATTTTTAATGATCAGTTACATCATAAGACATAGAGTACATGCTACAACACTAAGCCAAGTATGGGCTTGTATCCCTCAATCAGTTAAAGAATCCCTTAACCACCGACTCTCAACATGTGTCCCCTACTCTGCTAAGTACTGTTGATAAAACAACAAAATAAGAGTCAACATATGATCCCTGTTGAGAGGACACCTACAATTCAATTCTCTTGGAGAAAGAAAATGCACATGTGCTCAGACTGACCTTTTGGAAAAGTAAAACAGACCCTATTAGTGCCCTGCATAAAATAACCATGGCACCCTAATGCCTACTGGAAAAAGTCCAGTCTCTAGCAGAGCATAGGGAGCCCTTTAACAGTCTGACCATACCTTCTTCCCAGCCTTATCCATGTCCAGCATGTTCCCCCGAATGCTATGCACCAGCCACACTGAACCCAGAGGTCCTTGAATATGTAATATTCATTCTCATCTCCATGCCTTGGCCTTGTAGAACAACTAAGCCCT
>NW_006159447.1:2278549-2292767 GCF_000334495.1 Tupaia belangeri chinensis | reverse complement strand
TTTCCCTTTCTATGGAAACTCTACTCCTTCAGGCTAACCTCAGCATTGCCATTCTCAGAAAGCTTTTCTTGAGTTTCAAATTCAAGAAAATCATTTCCCCTCTTAAGTGTGCCCACTACAGATTCTGTCTGGGAATGTCTCCTGGATTGCAAAAACACCCAGGAAATATCAGTTGAATGAAATATGAGACAAATGTTAGGTCAGTGACATAAATGATCAGCATCGCAGTCTCCACCTCAGATGCACCCAGGAGTCCCGCCTAGATGACTGCCTTAATTCTCACGCAGGAATCTACTTGACCTGCTGAGATGGCCTGCATCGTATTCATATCTGTATTCTCAGTGTTCTGGAAGCAGCAGCACAAACTAGACCATGCTCCCCAACTTTTACTAGTTAATCACTAGAAACAAGCATGTGCTTCTTAAAGATGTACCTGCAGGTTACTCCAAAAAGATGCTGCCTCACTAGGACCAGGTATAAAGTGAGGTTCAGGCATCGATTTTCCCAAAGCTCTCCAGATGCTTATGGCATGCAAGACAAATGTAGAAATCCACAGCTGGCACTTAGAAAAGTTTGCTGTTAAAGGAGTTCTCCATCCTATATTGCCTGACCATAGCCCATTGCTTTTATTTTGTTTCATTTTTAAATTTCTGCCAGATGGTGATTGCACTCACTAAATAAAGACAGAGAGAAAGAGGAAGTGAGAAAGCACCCTCCCCCATCACGGGGAATGGTCACACCGCGATCTCTCCCCCCACTTCTCCTCCCCTTGGGAATTTGGTCACACATATACACACAGGCACCCAGCATGTTTTTCAAGTTGCTGGGTCTGGGACTCAAATAACACAACCATCATATCATTTTCTTTCTTTCTCTTTTTCTCTCTCTCCCTTCTTTCCTTCCTTCCTCTTTCTTTCTTTTCTCTCTCTTTTTTCCCCCTATTTTTCTTTTTTCTCATTGCTTTTTCCATCTAAACTGGAGATAGTTCTTTGACACATTCTGTTTGAGTGGATTACCCTGGCCCATTCTGACTGGATAAATATTTCTACCCACATCTCGGCATCAATATAATGGCAGCAAGCAGTAGATACACGTGGACTCATTGTCCATGGCCATCTTTACATATTATAGAAGTCAGAGAAGGGGCTGATCAGTGTGCATTTTGAAAAGAATAACAGGGGAGACCTCTTCTGGAAAACCCATTCTTCTCTTGTCTTGATGGTCGCAAGACATCATGCCCTTACTCCTAAAAAATTGTCCCTCACCTCTCATAGACTGTATCCCAGCAAGATTCCATGAAGGCAAGGCTATTCTCTTCAGTATTATAATATCAAAAACCCTAGCTCAGTACCTGCCACATAGAAATTGCTCAACACAGGTCTGATGATGGGCCATCCCCATTCAAACTGAGTCTCTGAATGAATAAATAAATAAATGAGAGGACTTGGAGATAAAACAAGATAGAAAAAAGCAAAAGAAACATGCTTGAGGGAGTGAGGGCTTGGAACAAGGTGTCCACAGTCTAAAGAGAGGAATGTGTTGGTACATGCATAAGACATAGAAAAGATAAAAAAGGAGTTGGTGACAATAACTGTATGTTTTTGGAGAAAGTTGGAGGCCTTCAAGGTTAATTCTCATGGGATTTCTGACGATAGGCTGCTGTACTGGTGAGATGGAAGCTCTCTTGGGTGATCAGGTAGCACATTCTTATTTCTAACTCTGCCATAAAAAGTATTATCAGTTAGTTACTATCAATAAAAGGAAGAGAGAACATGCAAGAGAAATGTATTTAGCATTTACTATGAGTCTGGCACTTCACATGTGCTAGCTGCCTGAATCCCATCAACAGCTTCTTATGTTATTACTGTCACTTTGCAGGGGATGGAAACTAAAGTATGAGAGCTTAAATGGCTCTTACAACTTCTGCTTTTCCCTGCATGCATTACAGCTTTTATTTACTTAAGCTATCTAGGCCTCAGTTTCTATACTTGGAAATGAATGAGTGGATTGTGCTAGATTATTTTTTAAGACATTTTTCAGTTCTAAAATCAATGAGTTTATCTTGGCAGTGGGGTTTTTCAATGTAAATGCAACTTCCTCTGAAGACTGTCCGTTACTTAGTGCAATACTATGCACCATTCGATAATTGCTTCCTAAAAGTAAGAATTGAGTATAATCACCTGCACAGCTCCAAGAGATAAAAAACAGTGTAATATTTTACACTAATTAAAAAAGATATTCCCACAGTTCCTGAACAAACCTTGCATATGCCTGTTTCTTTGGTTTTGCCTATGACTCTACTTACCAAATTCTGCTCTTCAAAGTTCAATTGTGTTATATTTAATAAACACCAGCCCTCTCTGGCTGTCAGTGAACTAGTCACTACAGTAAGGAGGATAGGATTATTCCAATTGATTCAGAGATGGAGTCAGTCTCACCTAAACCTTAAGCCTGATACTTAATAAGAAAAGAGTAGAATGGATAATGGGAGGCAACCTTAATGTTAAATATATTTCCTGATATAGATTTAAAGAAAGAATAGACCAAAAGTGCTCTCTTCTGGAATCACTGGGCTTCAAAGGATCCCATCGATGCCTTAGAAATAAAATGACTACATCTACTTTTATATTGTACATTTCCTCTAGCTTTTAAAATTCTTTATAGATTTTTCATAGCTAATCTCTGCTTTGCTGTTAGATACCATTAAATCTGCATGCACTCCTTGCCCTATGAAAACTGTCCCTTTGCCTGGGATACTAGTGGAAGATTACTGAGCAGAACTGGCTATTTACTACAATTCCGCCTGAAAAGGCCCCAAAGAGAACCAGATCCCGGCTTTTGCAGAGACACCTGCCTTATTTTTAACAGTTCTTTTTAATGCATTTGTCATCATTCTTGGCGAAACCAGATGGAACTATTGTAGCATTATGTAACTACAACCACAAAATCAAAGTGCTTACTCTCATATAAACATACATATTATGATTCCTAACATTTCAACGTTAATGACTGAGAAATATGTTAAACCTTCTGGATACCCACTGCTCCCAGGGGTTTTAGAATCAGACAATAACTTTTTACCCTTGGAAGGTTATCGTTTAAAGTTTATTCACCTTTTATCCCTACTACCTGGAATAAATGAAAAAAAATGACTCATTTGGTAAATATTTGTTAACTGAATAAATAGTCGGTGATATAATCTCAATTCTTTCTTTCTTCCTTTCTTCCTTAAAATGACTCTAAAAATGTGTCACCAATATAATAAACACCAGAACATCTGAGTCATAAAGTAGAAGAAACTCTGCCCTCTGTGCTTTGCTAATGTTTCTGTAGTAAGACTTGCAATTCATTTGTTTTTACATGCCTTTCTTCCCCATGGGACATGTGTTTTTTAAGGGAGGTGACTGTGTCTTACTCATCTCTGTGTTACAAACATTTATTATAGTGCCTAGCACATAATAGCTTAGTAGATGTTTATTAAATGAGTAAGTAAACATGTTTCTCAAATTATCTGTGTACCTACACCGACTTCCTGCTCCCTCTTTATCCCTGTTCGAGTGTTTTAATCAGTTCTAGCTGCTATAACCAAGTTCCATAGACTGAGTGGTTTATAAGCAAAAGAAATCATTTTTCACAGTTCTGGAGGTTGGAAGTCCAAGATCAAGTTGCAGAGTACCAACTTGTGTCCTTACATAATTGAGAAGAGAACCGATATTTCTGGGGTCTCTTTTATGAGGGCACTAATCCCATTCAAGAAAGTTTTGCTCTCCGTGACCTAATTATCTCCCAAAGATGCCACTTTTACACCAAGGGTTAGAAACTTAACACACGGATTTCAAGGGGACATGAACATTCAGTTCATATTTAATTTGTTTAAGAATTCTTAATGACTTCTTCTCTCATATTTAGTCAGGCAGCTTGAGTAAAAGTTAAAATTAAATCCCTCTTATTAAAAAAATCAGAAACTCCTGATATAAATCATCTGTTATAAAAAGTATTTTAAGGACCAGCTTGTTAGCATAGTCATAACATGCTGCTCAAGTGATGCTGGGTCCATAGAAGATCTCAGGTTCAGTTCCCTGATTGACCTATATTCAGTGAACATATGCCCAGAATCCTACATGACCGAGGATGAGAGGGTTAACAGCATGAGGTCTTGTTGATGGTACTTGTCTCTCTTTCTCTCTCTCTCTCTCTAATTCTCTTTCATGAAAAGAAATATAAAAAAAAAAAAACATTAAGAAAAAAATAGCTATAAAATTTTTGCCCAGTTTTTTATTTGTTATTTATGTTCAATAATTAAACATCACTATAGCACACAATATGTTTTTCAGGGTATGCATGAAGTATATGACAGTCAAATCAACTGTATTACCAAATACATCATTTTTTACAGTGAATTTTTCAATCTTATATCTGCTAAGAATTTCTTCCTAGAGCCCCTCCCAACTATGCTCTACTATCCACTCCTTTTCCATATAGTTTCTGATATCTACACTTGTCCTCCCTATTACTACACCTTCAGATACTTCTTTGCTTTCTGCGATTGATTGCAGACATTCAGTGCATATTGAGTGGGGATATACAGTGTTTGCTTTTCATAGTTTGGCTTACTTCATTTAGCATTAAATCTTCCCTATTTATCCACTTCAAATCAAATAACAGGGTCTTATTATTTCTTATGACTGAGTAATATTCTATAGTGTATATATGCCATAGTTTTCAATCCACTCATCAGTTCTTGGTCATTTGGGTTGATTCCACTTCTTAATAATAGTGAATAATGCTGCAATAAACATGGATGTGCAAGTATCTTTCTGACTGCTTTCCTATCCTTTGGATAAATAGCAACGAGTGGGATTACTAGGTAATATGGTAGTTTTATTTGTTGGTTTTTGAGGACAGCCACAGTGGAAAACAATGTGGAGTTTCCTCAAAGTTCCTTAAAAATATTTTTAAATCACAAAATTGTAATATTTGAAGGATACTCACAGAGCTTTCAAATGCAAATAATATATACTTAGAAAACTGCCTAGCCATTATGTGATATTCATGTGATTTTTTTAATAAAGAATGTGTTTGACAAATTAAAAAAATGAAATGAAACTTAGAAGAAAAGATAGAAATAATGACTATACAGAAAAAAATTACACTGAAGAAATCAGCACATAGAAAAGCTTTTGTACAAGTATTGGTAGGATTATGGGAACATAAGAGCTCTCGTGTTTTCTTGGTAGGATTGCAGAATGATGATGCCATTCTGAAGAGTCATCTGGCATTACTGGCTATACATGTATATATTATATAACTCAAGATTTTGAATGAATAGCACAAAGAAATTCTCACATGTGCTGTATAAAAGTATGTAAGAGAATTTGGCAGAGTGTTGGTGGTAACACAGGTATCCATCGTTAGAGCAGAAAGGGATAAAATATGATGCATGCATCCCAGATTATTTGTTATGGCAACAGATGTTACAGAGTAGATTTTCACATAGCAGTATGATGAATCTTAAAAATATAATGCTTAGTGAGATACATGATACAAACCATTTATATAAGTTAATAAGACAAACCACATTTTGCAAACACATATACAACCAAAAGTAAAGCAACTCATTTTAAATACATAAGGTTTGTAACTTCTGATGACAAGGAGGGAGAAATAGGAAATACAGTGATAAAGGAGAACAAACTTATTTTTTTATAGAGAGGAGAGCCAAAAATGACAATGTTCAATGAATTGAGAATATGATCAACTCAAACCCTATCCAGGATGTGCAAAAGCAAAAATAAAACTAAAATAAATCATTTTAAAAAACTCATTAATGACCAAATTAATATAAATTAAAACAAAAGGTAACTTTCTCACTGAAATAATAAAAGATTTATTTTGCTTGAACCGGTAGCCTTATTTTTATAATGTAATCAGGACAAATAAATAATGACCTGAACTGCTGTTTGACTAAAGTTTTGAGGTATAATCCCATGTGGTTAACCAAAAGAAAAAAAGTAAAATATAAAAATTGGGAGGAAGTTGAAATATTTATTATTTTATTATATATGAAAAGATAAAACAAAAGACTACTAAAAAATTGGTAATAAGGTTGTGCACAGATTTCATATACACAAATTAATAGCCATAATAGAAACAAAAACCAGTTCATAGGTTTAATGGGGAAAGATTGTGTCCACGCTGAGAAGAAAATATTAAACAAAAAAACAAGAAAATCTGTGTCCAAAATATAGGCAAAGAAAACTGTAAAATGCAGCTTAGAGACCAAAAAAAGAATTGAACAAATAAGCATCATGATCATGGTGAAGGGTCAACATCATAACTTTGTCAATGCTTTCCAAATCAATCTATAAATTTAGTGTAATTTTACTAAAACACCAACAGGTTTTACTTTTTTGAAATCAACAAAAGAGTCGATTTCAAAGTCAATGTTAAAAAATAAATAAGAATATTCAGAGCAAGTATTAAACTTAATAGATGTTAAAATAGTCCATAAAGCAAAATAATTCAAACAGTACATTGTAGTCACATAATTGACAAATCAATGGAACAAAAAATAACTCAAATATTTCTATGTGTATTTGGGGATTAAATTTATGATGAAGATGGCATTTCAAATCAGTGAAGAAAAACATGATTCAATAAATGGCATCAGAATAACTATATGGCTATCTGAAGGAAAAGTCTAGTTAGATGAATAATGTAATTTAAAAATTAAGTCATAGGGTCAGCAGGTGGATCAATGGTTTTTGTGCTGGACTACTGCATGGCCAACCATGATTCAAATCCTAAACTCGGCTTGCTTTCTCTCTCTCTCTTCTCTCTGGTGAGTGCACATGTCCAATAGCAAATTAAAAAATAATAATTATTATAATAAATAAAATAAATAATTTTTGGAGAGTTTTTGTTGTTGTTGTTTGTTTGTTTGTTTTTGCTATAGGGCTTGTGCACTTGCCAGGAAGACAGAGACAGAGAGACAGAAAGCAAGAAATCATCTCCCAGGGGCAATGGCCATGCTGCAATCCTTTCTCCTCCATTCTCCTCTCAGGATCTTGGGCACGCACGCACATGCGCCTGGCGTGAGTTTAAGCAACTGGGTCTGGGACTCGAACCACGGTTGACTAGGTTGGAGTCCAGTGACATAGCCATTATGTTAACTGCTGGTCTGAAAATAAATATATTTTTTTAAATATCAAGTCATACATTTCAAGAAGAAACCATACTAGCATTTTTGAGCCATAATGAAAAAGGTCTTCCTAAAACATGGCATAAAATCCAGAATTAAAGTACCATGAGGCCTATTTTGTTGTTATCTTCTTCAGAAAAGCTTTGCCTTTGCTTCTACTGCAGCTATTAGCACTCTTATGTCATTTCAATCCAACTTCAGGAATTAAGAGTATATGAAGCTGAATTGCAGTTCTTTTTGAGGGCTAGTCACTTGGGATTCATTCTCTTTCCTAACGATTATCCCCAAGAATGAGAAAAATCCAAAGTTGGGTGAGGGTCACCAGAGTTTTCATTTCTTGGAAAAGACTTGAGTCATCTTAGTTCTGTGAGGCTATCAAAGAATTTTTCTAAGCATCTCATTACCCAGGAGAAGAGCAGCTTTACATGTTGGACTCATAGTTCTAGATTTCCATTTGCCTCAGCTCTTGATCAGATAATTCCTCTATCTTTTTAATTCTTTAATATCTTGAGGCAGAACTCTTTTTAAAAAACATTTACATAGGGGTTTTGGTTATTCTATATTATGTAGTCCACCATGGTCAGAAATAAAATTCCAAAAAGTCCTACATGCCTATCAGTAAATAAAGTATGATACATTTATGCCATAGGCTAAATTATAGCATATTTATAATTAAATAGCATCATGGTTCAGTAGTAATGATGTTAAGTAAACTATGATACATTCAGGATCAGTAGTTGGTGTAATGGCTATGTTGCTGGACTCCCATGTAGTCGACTGTGGTTTGAGTTCCAGACCTGGTGGCTTAAACTCACACCAGGCACGTGTGCGTGCGTGCCCAAGATCCTGCGAGGAGAATGAAAGAGAAGGGATTGTGGCGTGGCCATGAAGGGATTGTGGCGGGGCCCTCCCCCCTGGGGGGGGGGGTGATTTCTCACTTTCTGTCTCTCTGTCTCTCTCTCTGTCTTTCTGGTGAGCGCACGTGCCCTATAACAAAAACCTCTCAAAAAAAAAATAAAATAAAAAAGATACATTCATAAGATACAAAATCGTTCAGAAAAGAAAGGATGTTCCAAAAGTTGATACATCAGATTGTCAGAAAAGTCATGATTCATTTTTATAGAGAAAAATATGTCATGACTTTCCTGACAATTCAATAGAACATTCAATATATATTGCTTAGTGAGAAAGCAGAATATAGAACAGTGGGCATAAAATGCTATTATTTAGTCATAATAAAACCTCTAGACAGATTGAAAATAATTTAATACTTGGATTGTTTAGGATTGGGAAAGTGTATATGGGAAAGTGTATACACTTTCAAGGCATAGACGTGAGAAAATCAGAAGACCGTGGCATTTGATAGAAAGTGGTCGGATATGGAGAATCTATTGCTGAGTGAAGTAAGCCAGGCTATGAAAAAAAGATATTGTATGTATCCACTCAATATATGCAGACTATCTGTACTTTATGGTAGAAACCTAAATATTGGAGGGCATAAAAGCAGTTAGTGATGATAAGACAGTGTGGAACAGGGCAGAAGAAGAAAAGAGTATGGAGAAGGATAGCAAGAGAACAAATAGCATGACATTAGTGGGACACAGATATGGTCTATTACCTGTTGATGATGGGTATAGTATTCTCAACTGGACAGGTCTGAGAAGTATTTCATGTTGGGTAAAGTCTCTTTACAAGCAAAATGATACATAGTAATTGAATATTTTTTTAAAAATAATTGTAATAATAATAATAATCTGCAAAAGTTTTTGGATGATGATTATGGGGATTTTAATGGCTTTGTAGTGACCGATATGCATAGTATTCCTTCTGGAAAATGAAATGTAATACAAATGTGTATGATACAATGTGATTCAATGTAATATAAACAAGATTACAATAATAATAAATCAATTAAAAAGAAAAGAAAGTACACTTAGGAACATCCTGACACAAACTTCTTTGTAACTCTTAGTTAACTTTTCAATAACACATGAAAATTTTTTTGCTTTAACTTCAAGTTTGGTTTTGTAAGCAGTTTTACACTGTTTGTATATGGACATTTTGGAATGAAGCTCTCTTTTGGAAATAATCATGTAATTTTTCAGTGTAAATCTGAACTTGTGCATGGAATATCAGGAAGTTCTTTGGCAGAAAAAAAAAGAAGTGAGAAAATCTACTGTTCATTATTTCATATATTCAAATTTTGAAACAGGTAATACAGTGCTTATTCAGCACAAAAGACATTAGAGAATACAGAAATAATTTTATGCCCTCTGAATCTTGTGACCATTTATTATATATCAATATTTCCATAAGAGAAAGATGAAAATAAGCTAAATAAAAATGAAATATTTTACCAGTTAAGTTACAGATAGGTTCAGCTGAGAATACAAATATTAAGAGATTACCTAATGGTATTTGTTATCTATTGCTACATTATCAATTATCACAAACTAAGCAACCTAAAATAACACTCATTTAGGTTTTCATAACTTCTGTGGGTCAAGAATTCAGGCACAGCTTAGCTGGGTTGTCTGCCTCAGGATTGTCCACAGGCTGTAATCATGATATTGGCCAGGGCTGTGGTTTTATCTGAAGGCTTGACAGGGAAAGATCGTCTTCCAAGCTCATGAGCTTTTTTGGTGAAATTCATTTTGTCAGAGGCTGTTGAACTAAAAATTTATATTCCTGTCTGTTGATAGAAATGTACCTCAATTCCTTGTCACAAGCATTTTTTCTAACTTGGCAGTTTGCTTTGACAGAGTCAAACTGGGAAGGCAATGAAGAGAGTCTGCTAGCAAGTTAGAAGTCAGAACTTTATCTAACCTAATCACAGAAGTGGCATCTATTATCCATTCCCTATTGAAGTGGTTAAAAGCAAGTCACTAGACAATTCTGTACTCCATGGAAAGGAATATACAAGGGTATGAGTACCAGGAGGCACAGATCACAGGATATTTCTTTGAATCTACCTGCCTCACTACTTAATCTTAGATCACTCTGATTGTAAAAAAAGAGCCAGGCTAAGAAGAAAACATTCTCTTTCTATTTATTAATATTCTCTCTTAAGAGAAGATTTCTTTTATAATAGTAGCTTCATTTAAGCAAGTATTTCCGGGAATGTCACATGGCTTTAAAACTTCATGAGTAACAACAGGAAAATAAGAAGGAAACCAAAGTCATCCATGACTAGTTAAATTGTATAACTGCATAAAATTGATACCATATATTATATTAAATGTAAGCAGACTGATATAAATAATGGGTATTGACATTTCTCCAACATAAATACATTGAGCTTGCTATTTTGTATATAGTAGGAGCTTAATACCTATTTGGAAATAAATTAAGTAGAATTAGATTTAAATGGATAGATTTCAATTATCTTGCTGGCACTGCTCATGCTTTAACTTTTATCAAGAGCCATTCTGTCTCCACTTACAAATGTAACAAAGAATTTGTTCTTAAAAGTAGAAGTGAAATTGACTATAAAAATCAGAATCCATGATATTATTACTGACTCTGAACAGAGCTGTGCTCATAAACTGCAAAGGGCTGCCTTCTCTCTAATCTGAAGGGATGTTCCGGCTCAACAAATGGAAAATAAAGCCATATTCAGCAGCAACCAAGGAGTTAAGAAGGTGGGCATGAAATTGTTCCTCCCTCATTACCTGCAATGCATGGCTGAGATCATTTGAAATAATGCCTGGAAATCCTTTGCTAAAACAATCATAGGGTGGGTTGGGAGTTTATGCCTTTTGACCAGATCCACAACCCACATCTGCCACAATGAATTTTAATTGGATATTATTCTAGAAAGGAACTCCTATGTTAGTATTAAAGCAGAGCTAAAAAGAGAAATTGCACCCTGCATTATTCATTATTTTAGCACAAATGGAAATGGAGTACACTTAGAGTAGAAAACTACTTTTCAGCAGAAAAAGGCTCACATAACCAGACTACCAATTGCAAACCTTAGGCCAATATGACAAAAATATATGTCACAATTGAGTAAAAATTTTATTTCCAAATCATGTTTTCTACAGTACAAATAAGGCAACTGGTTTTACCTTGTATTGTTTAGTGTTCATAGAATGGCATAATATTAACCAAGACATTGAAGACACACATATAATTTATCTTATTTACAGTTGATAAAGTTCTGTTATACATTATGCATCTTTGTTATCTGACTCCTGTTTTGTCTTTAAGTTTCTATTATTTCTTTCTAGGTAATGTGGAGAGCTGTAATTGACCCCAAGTCAATAATTATTCAAACATGCAGAAATTTTTCTTCTTAGACTTCATCAGAGAAATAGCTTTGCCAGTAAAGATAAGAAGCCATTCATAGTTTTTAAAATATATTCATTTATTTAATTCCATTTGTTATTAATATTATTTTTTAATTAGACCACAGGGAGGAAGAGGGAGAGAGAACAGAGAGAGAGAAAGAAGGAAAGTGAAAAAGCAATCCGCCAGGTCCAGGACTCGAACCACTGTCAGGCATGTGGGAATTCAATGCCTTTAACAACCATGCCACCTGCCAGGCCCATCATTTATAGTTTTAAGAATCCAAGTGAAACAGCAGAAGAATTTAAAATTTATTGAGCATCTACTATTGGGTCATTGGGAAAGGAATTAATTTTTGCATAGAAAAATAAATCACAACTTTTCCAATGACCCAAGATACTCCAAACATTTTTTTATGTATGTTTTCTCATTGAATTACTAGTCTTGCAAGTAACTATTAATATCCCACTATGACAAATAAGAAAACTAAGACTGAGAAACCATGGAAGGAAAGAAAACTTGCCCTTTTTAAAGAAGTTAACACTAATGTAGTGTGTACTTCATATTTACAAATTCATGTAAACCTCACAAGTATCTGTTTTCATATTATACTTAAAGAAGCTGAGGATCAGAGACGTTAAATAGTTTGCACAATGTAATATACCCAGTAAAGTATTGAGTTAGAACTTGCGTGAATCTTGGGATCAGCAAATGGCATAGCAGTTATCTTGCGGAGCTCCCACACAGCCGACAATGGTTCAAGTCCCAGACATAGTGGCTTAAAACTCATGCCAGGCTCGGGTGCGTGTGTGCCCAAGATCCTGGGAGGAGGATGGAGGAAAAGGGATTGCAGCATGGCCATCCCTCTTGTGGGACAATTTCTCACTTTCCCTCTTACTGTCTCTATCTTCCTCTCAAGTGAGTGGACATGCCCTAAGGCAAAAACCTCTATAAAACAAAGAAGTTTTGTTTTGTGTACATTCGATTCCTTGTATTTTTCCCAGTTATGTGATAGTATCTCAGCATAAAATCCTTTAAAAGTAGCTTTTAACAACAACAACAACAACAAAAAAAAGGCACTGCAGAATTTAGACGGTTTTCTTAAAACTCAAGAGGAGAACTTTACTGTTTATTGAGTTGGTGCATTGTCCAGCATGGAAAGACATCTGGGAACATCTTTGGAATTACATGCCTCTATAATTAAATAAATGCAATTAATAAAACTAAATATTAGAGGCACCTTCCTCAGTTCAACTGTATATTCTAACATGAGCCCAATCACCAAATATAATCTATTGTAACTCTTTTTTTACTAAAATATTTAACATTTATTGATGTATTTGGGACCAGCAGTTGGCGTAATGGGTATGTCGCTGGACTCACGTAGTTGACTGTGGTTTGTGTCCCGGACCCGGTGGCTTAAACTCACTCTGGGTGTGTGTGTGTGTGTGCCCAAGATCCTGAGAAGAGAATGGAGGAGAAGGGATTGTGGTGTGGCCATCCTCCCTGGAGGGTGATTTCTCACTTTCTATTTCTCTGTCTCTCTCTATCTCTTTGGTGAGTGCATGCACCCTCTCTAAAACAAAAACAAAAACATTTATTGATGTATTATAATTAGTTCTTAACTCATCTATCTCTGGTTCTAATTGGAAGTTTTTGACAGCCTATAGATACCTTGATGTATTCCAGACAACTAATAACTGCCATTCAGTAGATGCTTAAGCTGAAAGGATAAATGAATTAATAAAGGAATGAATGAGTTAACAAATGAGCAAACATATAAAAAACACAGTTCAAAGCCTATTTCGTACTTAGACCTATCAAATTTTAGAACACTCCAGAACATAGTTCTTACACGGAAGGTGATATGATACTCCTCAGGCCACCTCTGGCTCTGAATTTAGCTTGGCAGGCACTTAGCCAGAATTCAGTCTTGAACAGAAAGAAAAGGAAAACCCCTTTGCCCTCTTAAGAAAATATTACTGAGTAGTCCAGGTATGAAGACAGGAATATCTATAGTCTGGCCCAGCTTCAGATCTTGTGCTAATGCAGACAAGGAGGATGAGATATTTTGGTTGTCAGACTTCATCATGACCTCCTCAGAGGGGCTGGGATGGGTGAGGGCATGGGAATGGTAGTGATAAGCTTCACCCAAATCACATGGATGGAAAGTGGAAGAAGAAAAATATACTAAAGGAGTATCAGAGGGCTGATACCAGAAAAAGCTTTAAAGTCTGCTATGGAGCTCTACAGGACTAAACCAACTATGGATAATCAATGTAGGATATTGCTAACCAACAGTAATGAAAGTACCTCCAAATAGCCACTTTCTTCCATTCCAAACCAAAATACAGATTTTTTTTAAAAAAGAAAAGGTCATTTCAAGGTCTGTTCTAATTTAATCTAATCAGAGCAACAAAATAATAATGATTTCAGAACCAGCAGATAATGTAGTGGTTATGTCACTGGACTCCCAAGTAGTCAACAGTGGTTGGAGTCCCAGACCTGGTGGCTTAAAACTCACACTGGGTACATGTGCATGCGTGCCCAAAATCCCAAGAGGAGAATGGAGGAAAAGGGATTGCTGTGTAGCCATCGCCCCTAGGGGTGATTTCTCGCTTTCTGTCTCTCTGCCTCTCCAGTGAGCACAGGCACCCTATAGCAAAAACCACTCTAAAAAAAAAAAAAAAAAAAAGAAAAAGAATGATCCCTCTCTACAAGCAACTA
>NW_006159447.1:2269808-2277861 GCF_000334495.1 Tupaia belangeri chinensis | reverse complement strand
GGGTGATTTCTCGCTTTCTGTCTCTCTGTCTCTGTCTTTCTGGCAAGCGCATGCGCCCTATAGCAAAAACCTCTAAAAAAAAAAAAAAAAAAGAAGAAGAAGAATGATCTCTCTCTACAAGCCATTAAGTTGAGTATAATCATGGTCAATGAAATGGACATTAGCAGAGAGCTGAATAAGTTCATCACAGTTACCCTTACAAAGCAAATTGGCAGAACAAGATTTTCTTCATAGGAGTTTTTGAACCCTCCTTCCTAAATTACTCAGATGTTAGCGTCAATTTCCCATTTTGCCTAGAGGAAAACAGCTTTGAAAGGCATACCTTCTAAAGCTTAAACAATTTATTACCCCTATAAGAAGCATGCAAATAGGGGCCAGTAGACAGCATGGTAGTTAAGGCACTGGACTCCTACATGGCCATGGACACCTACATTACAGTTTGAGTCCTGAGTCTGGTGGCTTGCTTTCTCACTTTCCCATTCTCTCTCACTGTCTCTTTCTAGTCAAATTAAAAATAATACTAAATAACATTAAATCAAATAATTAAGAAAATAATTATATCAAATAATTTAAAAAATAATCAAATAATTTAAAAAGCATGCAAATAAAAGGATCAATTTTGTTTATTTTAGTTTTGCCAAAGGAAACATGCACTTGCTGGACAGAGACAGAGAGAAAGAGAGAGAGAGAAAGGAAAGGTAAGAAAGTACACCCTATGGGAGACAGTCACCCCTCGATCCCTTTTTTTCCACTTCTCCCTCCTAATAGGGGTGTTTTTTTTTGGGGGGGGAGGTTTTCGCTATAGGGCACATGCGCTCGCCAGACAGAGAGAGACAGAGAGACAGAAAGCAAGAAATCACTCCCCAGGGGGGATGACCACGCTGCAATCACCTCTCTTCTATTCTCCTCTCGGGATCTTGGGCACGCACGCACACGTGCCTGGCGTGAGTTTTAAGCCACTGGGTCCAGGACTCCAACCGCGGTCGACTACGTGGGAGTCCAGAGACATAGTCATTACGCTAACTGCTGGTCCCTCCTAATAGGGTTTTGGGCACGGACACACACATACCAAACAAACATGTCAAGCCACCATGTCTGGAGCTCAAACCATATACTTGACCACATGTGATCCAGCCACCTTAACCACGACACCACTGGCTGGCCCAATAAGTGATTTTCCTAAGTCTCTATCTTGTTAGATTTTAATTAGACTTTATGTATTTGCTTGTCTCAGGAAAGTATTATATATATAAAATGACAAAAGTCATAAATACATTAATAGCCAATATTTTCTGATGCAGTTTTTTTTCCTCCATTACCTTTGTAAAAGTAGAATTAAGCTTATTGATGGCAAGCTTCAAATCTTGCTTAAATGAGACCATTTTTTCTGAGTCATTTATCCTAGAAGGTGTTTTCCTCTTTTCTCTTTCCTTACACTTCTTTTCATACGAATTTCCTCTCTCTATGGTCACCTACCGTAGAGTCCTCAAATGTGGAAGAATGAACACAATTACACGATGTAATTTTGTTTTTTAAATGGAGTGTCAGATGTAAAACAAAGTTTAAAAATGTTCACACAAAACAAAGAATAAGCAAATGTGGAAGGTAATCATAGAGCTCACAGCAAGTTTCCTTTCTCTTCTTTTGTTTTCAAATGAAACTTACATTTTCAAGTTAACAATTAAAAGAACATTATGGAAAGACATTGGGGAGATCATTAAAATAGATTATGAAATATGAAAATCTCAGGTAATAAATAATGAACACAGTTCAATAAATGACCAGTCAGTTTCTTAGTCTCTAAGCCAAGTGCTACATTCTGGGATTTAAAGTTAAGAAGAAAACTATTAAAAACTGATACTGAAATACACATACAAAAATATCTTGCCTAATTCTACTGTATTTTTTTTTTTGGAGAGTTTTTTTTGTGTTTTTGTTGTTGTTTTGTTGTTGTTTTGTTTTTTGCTATAGGGCACGTGCACTCACCAGAAAGACAGAGAGAGACAGAGAGACAGAAAGTGAGAAATCACCCCCCAGGAGAGATGGCCATGCTGCAATTCTTTCTCCTCCATTCTTCTCTTGTGATCTTGGGCATGCACGCACACATATCTGGCATGAGTTTAAGCCACTGGGTCTGGGACTCAAACCACAGTCGACTACATGGGAGTCCAGCGACATAGTCATTATGCCAACTGCTGGCACCTCTACTGTATTCTTAAACATGAATATTTGCATGGGCAGTATATCAGATTAGTAACCTAAAACACGACTTTAATTTATTACCAGCAGAACTAAATAAACTCTGGAAGAGTACATGAGAAGAAATCAAAACCTGAAACCAGTTAGAGCAATTCCAAGTTCTGGGTTAGGCCTGTTTTCTCTGGAAGTTCTGTAAGTGTACAGCCAACATTGTGTCCAAGATGTGTCAAATGAAACAATGTGCATTAAATGAAAGAACCCTGGATATTGTGGAATATCTTTGAAAGAGTGGTTTATGAAAACACAGTTCAATCATTGAGCATGACTGTCTAAGTCCATAATTAAACAAAAATGTATCTCTTAATAAATCTTGACTCATACTAGTAGCACTTGATTAGGTTCATGGCTTTCTTCCTAGTTTCACATGGTAAAACTCTCACCATGAATGTTATTCTGGAAAAGCTTTTATCGTTGTATTGCAAATGTCCTGCTCCCTTCAAACTTGATCTTACTCCTGTCTTAAGGCCTCATTTACTTACTTACATAAAAAATGTCTATAGAAACATGGAATTAAAGTATGAATTAGTTTTAGTGTAAAAAAATGAAATCCTTTCATAGATTTTCATAATAGGCATTTCTACAAACTTTTTGAAGATCTCTCATATATATTCCTTACACACATACAAGACAACAGGATTGAAGAAAAGTTCCCACTGAGCTATAATTCAGATAAATATTATACTCAGTATTCTCTGTTCATTAGTATCACATTCACAGAGCCTATTCTTTTTCTACCTCAGTTAATATCTTCTCCAAAAAGACTTCATCTGTTTTTTGCTATAGGGCACGTGCACTCACCAGAAAGACAGAGAGAGACAGAGAGACAGAAAGTGAGAAATCACCCCCCAGGAGAGATGGCCATGCTGCAATTCTTTCTCCTCCATTCTTCTCTTGTGATCTTGGGCATGCACGCACACATATCTGGCATGAGTTTAAGCCACTGGGTCTGGGACTCAAACCACAGTCGACTACATGGGAGTCCAGCGACATAGTCATTATGCCAACTGCTGGCACCTCTACTGTATTCTTAAACATGAATATTTGCATGGGCAGTATATCAGATTAGTAACCTAAAACACGACTTTAATTTATTACCAGCAGAACTAAATAAACTCTGGAAGAGTACATGAGAAGAAATCAAAACCTGAAACCAGTTAGAGCAATTCCAAGTTCTGGGTTAGGCCTGTTTTCTCTGGAAGTTCTGTAAGTGTACAGCCAACATTGTGTCCAAGATGTGTCAAATGAAACAATGTGCATTAAATGAAAGAACCCTGGATATTGTGGAATATCTTTGAAAGAGTGGTTTATGAAAACACAGTTCAATCATTGAGCATGACTGTCTAAGTCCATAATTAAACAAAAATGTATCTCTTAATAAATCTTGACTCATACTAGTAGCACTTGATTAGGTTCATGGCTTTCTTCCTAGTTTCACATGGTAAAACTCTCACCATGAATGTTATTCTGGAAAAGCTTTTATCGTTGTATTGCAAATGTCCTGCTCCCTTCAAACTTGATCTTACTCCTGTCTTAAGGCCTCATTTACTTACTTACATAAAAAATGTCTATAGAAACATGGAATTAAAGTATGAATTAGTTTTAGTGTAAAAAAATGAAATCCTTTCATAGATTTTCATAATAGGCATTTCTACAAACTTTTTGAAGATCTCTCATATATATTCCTTACACACATACAAGACAACAGGATTGAAGAAAAGTTCCCACTGAGCTATAATTCAGATAAATATTATACTCAGTATTCTCTGTTCATTAGTATCACATTCACAGAGCCTATTCTTTTTCTACCTCAGTTAATATCTTCTCCAAAAAGACTTCATCGAACATACTCCATAGCACTAAAATTATTTTTTAAAAGCTCTAGTATGGTGTGGGTCAACCAGTGGCAGGGTAGTTAAGACAACTAGATCCCACATGGCCAACTGCATGTTTGAGTTATAGACCCAGTGACATGAAAAATCATGCCAGGTGTGTGTGCCTGCATGCACCAGTTCCCAAGAGGAACATGGAGAAGAAAGGATTGTAGCATGACCCTCCCCCTGGGGAGTACTTCCTCTCTTTCTCTCTCTCTTTCCCCAGCAATGACACCAGCCTTACAGCAAATTAAACAAAAACAAAAACCTCCAGTATGCTTTGCACTGAGATAAAATGTCAATTGACATCTAACTAGGTAATCAACACTTTCCCCCATGCCACCTTGTATAAATTTACCATTCTTTTTGCCATCCTATTTTGAAGTTGTTTACTATCAATCTGCACTGTAAAACTCTGAATTACCTGGGTGTGGAGACATGCTGTGTTCATTTTTGTATCTAATAGTGGATGCTGCCTTACTCTGATCCACTTTACTGAGCCAGGGCGCCTGCCTCTACCTGCTCTGAGTTCGGCCACTAATGGCCCATTCTTACCTTTCACTGGAGAATTGACTTTGGCCTCTGGAGTCCAAAGGTGCTAAGATAGGATCCTACATCAAATTCAAGAGCACAAAGGCCCATCTTTTTTGTTCAAGGTGAGAAAAGTGTGTGATTTGTTCACCCTCCAGATGTCCCCCTGGAGATCAGGCTGGGCTCAGACTTAGCAGAACCCACATCTCTGCTTAGCTTCTTCCACTGCCCTAATCTCCTTCCCTCACTTCCTTACAGGATTCCCAAGAAAACTTTATTTATCAACCAGCTACCTGCTGGAGAGCACACCTTAGATCGGACTTTTAGGAAATAGGACATAGCTCTAAATACACTGATATTTTATCATTTTTTCCTACTATTAAACTCTGAGAGTAGTAAGAATAGAAATAATGACTTAATCATCTCTGTATCCAGTACCTAATCCAGATAGTAAACACTCAAAAATTACTTTTAAGTTTGAATCAATATGTGAATATATTTACCTCATTCCTTGTCTCAGCCTATACTGAATAGGCAAATACTCTAAAAAAAAAAAAAAAAAAAAAAAAAAAAACTATAAAAAAAAAAAAAAAAAAAGAAAAAGAGATGGTCTAAGGATTATCATTTAATACCAACCTTTCTCCAAGACCATAGGAATATGATTGCTGGTTGAAGCAGGAAGATCTGAAGTAAGTGGGAAATGAAGAAGTCCTTACCTATCTTCTATCCCTACTTTAATGTCGTTAATTAAACACTACTTCATCAACTGAATGAATTTATTAACAGTGGCTAATAGTTATATACCCAAACCTAATTTTCTTTTTCTTGTTTTAAGAGCTTCTCAAGAAAATATTATTTCCCATTTCTTATTGGGATAGGATGAAATAGAGCTTCTCCTGAAAATATTTCCCATTTCTTATTGGGATAGGATGAAATATCAAGTCAACTTTAGGAAATAAAGATGAGACATTTTCTTAGTTTTAGCACAGTTTATCACTAGAGATGAAAACAAATGTGGGACTCTGGTCTCTGTTGTATCCCTTTTAAATGATCTTATTTTTCTTCACTAAAGAAGATAGATACGATTCTACCAAATGAATTCATGAGCTAATCTATAAGGACAAGAATGCCTACATTGATCAAAATCATGTGAATATATCTAAATTAATCAGAAGGCCCAAGTTTCTTAATCATTATTTCTGCTAGTGCCTATGTCTTACTAATAGAGTTGCAAGATTTCCATAGTTTAAAATGGGACAATACTGTCAGTATTCTAATTATAATTCCTGATACTAACTGATCATCATGAAGTTTGGCCAAGAAAGCATAAAAATAATTGACTCGTCACAAATACATTTCGGTTAGAGGTATAGGTAGCCTTCTGAAGAGAAAAGGCTCATTAGGTTTTCATTTTCCAACTTGTGTCAAATAGGCAAGGTCCACCCTTCAACATAGCAGCAACATAATTCCAATACTGTCTCTAAGAGAATTAACTATTTGGGAACATTTGTATGTGGTGAGCTTTTCTGGAAATTTCCAGACATCAGTTTTATCTCAGTTAGAGTTATGAATGAAAATTGAAAGATGGGATAACAGAGATACGTGTGAGGGATGCAAAGTCTTAAGAAAACTGGTGTTTAGTCTTGAATCTGTTGCCATTGATGATGGAAATAACCAAGCTCTATAGAAATAATGATCAATATGGCTTATTCTAAGCATACCAAGCCCAGAGAAGCAGAAAGTATGACCTGGGAGGGATAGGGGTGGGGAGGGTAACTAAGATGCAGTAGTTCTTTTATCCAGTTCTGAGAGTAGGAAACACAGACAAAACTGTGAACTGGCATAAGTTTTATCATTGGTCTGGCCCAAAACAGTGGGACATCTGGAAGCAGGGACTTGTAGGATATAGGTGGGTTTAGAAGTTCTTGGGTTTGTAATTGGTTAAATATGCAAATCTTCATCTAAAAGAGACTTGAATTTAGTAGAAAAGAATATCTAAATTTAACCTAAAGGTAGATAATAAACCTTGCTATTTTTCTGATGATTCTGGTGATGCTATGCCAGAATCTGGGCTTAAGGACCTGCCTGCAGTCACTGGACCAAAGCAGTCTGTTACAGCAGGATAGGTGTTTGTCATCATGATTCTCCCAGGTCCCTTGAAAAGCACTTCAGTATAGGAAGAATAGTCAGAAATCTGTCCTCACTATTAACCCGAGTAAGATACTATGTATGTTTAGTACTTATCTCATCTACGCGTCTTAGTCTGTTCAGGCTACACAGCAACACAGACTTGAGCTTAAACAACAAATATTTATTTCCTATGGTGCTGGAGGCTAAGACCAAGGTTAAGAACTTGGGTGATCCAGTTAGGTGAGAGGCCTTTTTTCTTACCATCTCTTTGTGAGGCTGACAGAGGAATTATCTATCTTATATCTCCTCTTCTAAGAGCACCACCCATTCATGAGAGCTCCACCCTTATGACCTAATTCCCTTGCAAAGGCACCATCTCCTAATATCATACCATTGGGATGAATTAGTGTTTCAATATGTGAATTTTGGAAGGGACACAACAATTTAGTCTATTGCACTATTCTTTACAATAACCTTGAAAGGGCTGTGTTTTTATCCTCACTTGACAAGTGCTAAAACTTGGATTTATAGATATTAAATAACTTTTACAAAGTCACAGAGCTACTAAGTAGTGGAACTATAATTCAAATGAAGGGCTATTTCTGCCAAAATTCACCCTCTTTGTATTCCATAAGTCTGTATTAGGTTAGCTAGTATATACTAAGATTGCACTTTTGACTAAGCTCTTAGTCTCTATGACTCAAGAAGCCATAGAGAAGTTTTTGTGGATACTCTTTTTTAGTTTTGGTTGGTTGGTTCGTTTGGTTTGTATAGGCCCTGCATGCTCACTGGAGAGAGACAGAGAGAGGGAAAGTAAAAAATCACCCCTCAGGTAGGATGGCTATAACACAATCCTTTCTCCATTTTTCTCTCAGAATTTTAAGCATTCATGCACATGTACCCCGTGTGTTTTCCAAGCCACTGGGTCCAGAACTTGAACCACACAAACCACGTGGAATCCAGTCACCTTTACCACCATGCCACTGGCTGGCCCAACACTCCCTTTCTTTATTAAACAACCATTTTAAAAATCCCATTGCCCTCCTGCTATGTTATCTGCTAACTGATATCTAATGAAAGATTTCTTTAGGCCCAGCTGCAATGGTACAAGATAGTGCCACTCTTTGGGAAGCCAGAAGTCTCATGAACACTAGAAAGGTTGTGGGTGCCTGTAAACCTTGGGAGACTGGCACAGGAGGACCTCAACACAGTGAGACCCTATAAAAATAAATAAATAAATAGACCCTGTCTATCTCTTTCCC
>NW_006159447.1:2264055-2269791 GCF_000334495.1 Tupaia belangeri chinensis | reverse complement strand
TTTCCCTTTCCTTCTTTCTCCCTCTCTCTCATGAAGGGAAAATGCAAGCAAAGAAAAAAAGATTTATTTAAAGAAGTAATTCTATACTCTGAGTAAGAGCAAATTCAGTCTGCTTGAAGGTTATTAAAACATGTTAGTAAAATGCAGTGGATGCTTTGAGGGCATACTAAAGCTTTGGAGTATGTCAGCAAAGAAATTCTTAAGTTGAGTTAAATACTGAGTACTCTCAATTTTGTGGTCAAATGCCCAAAGCCAACATAGGCCTATCCATAGTTCCATGGCCTTCCAAACCTTAGGGAAGTTCCCAAATTACTATACTCTGAGTCAGAAAAAAAGGAGATGAGGCTGTGTTTGCCTCTCCACAGAGGTGGGGAGAAAATTGAGCTACTGTTTTATTTTCATGTGTGTAAAAAGGAGTACAATATCATCTAGGAGAAATGATGGGCATGTCACAAAGACAGGGAGACTCAGAGGGCTGTAAAGGGTACAGAGGTTCCGACTGAATGTGTTAGGAAATGGGAGAAAGGATTGACAGATGACAGGGTTAAGAGAATACAAAGCTCCATGAGATAAAAGAATTTTTTCCCTGTTTCTCCTTAGTTTTTAACACCTAGTAGATGCTCAATAAATATTTGTAGAATGAGCACCCTCAGAAGAAATGTTTGCATTCATTTTACAAATGGTAGTATCCACAGTACAACTTTGAAAATAAATTAAATCCTATTAACAGTATTACAATGAAACCACTAACATCTCAAACCATATCATCTCTCTCTGTGTTCCTCATAAAGTCGTCTATAAAACCTTTATGAAGTTGATGTCTGGAGGGTTAACAATATCTACAATACAATTTTAGAAAAAATTAAATTCTATTAACTGTATTAGAATGAAACAGCCAACATCTCAAACCATATCGTCTCTCTCTGTGCTCCTCATAAGGCCACCTATAGAGCCTTTATGAAGTTGAGATCTGGATAAAAAAAGGAGGATTCAAAGAGTATAAAAAGGAGCCTGAAGATCACCTGCATAGTTGGTCCAGACCACCTCCTCAGGCTTTGTTTGGTGATGGTGAAGTGGTTTGTAAGAGTTGTGAGATGATTCTATGTAGGTAAGCTTAAGGTCCTTTGAAAACACTGCTGGCAATCACTGCTTCTTTCCTTTTTCCCTCTACACGTAGCAGGCCCCACCTTTACTGCCCATCTAAAAACCCAGTCTCTCCAATGTGGTACTGAATTATTCTTCATATCTTTGTTCCAGAGTTTCTTGGTTCATATCCTGTCTTTTCTTTCTCCTAGAGAAGTTTGTGCCAAGGCTTTATCGAATTGTCCCATCTTCCCCCAGTAGCTGACCATTGCTTTTGGTGCAATTTTGCAGAAGATTATACCCTCTGTAGGAAGCAGTAGTGTGAAAGCTTTATAGGTAGTCGCCGGCACCATGCTGTGTTCCAGGCTTGTGATCCACCTTCCCTTTGGTCTCCATCTCAACAATTCTTCAGGACCACAGCTACTTTGGTGAACCAGTCTTATAAGTTTGACACTTGCTTCTATCATGTAGAAGTAGGAAGAAGGGGGGAAATAGCAGTCTAATGCATTGGTCAAATTTAAGTTTTCGACCTTTTTTTTTTTTTTTGAAAGTTTGACAATGCACTTTATAATCTCCACGTGAAAGCCAATGCTTAGTGCAAAGACATTAAATCTGCATAAAAAATATAAACGAGTACATTATTGCTAATGGCATGACTCCATATTTTCTTCAAAGCCGAACCAGGGCAAATTGCTTTCATTTTAAGCAATAAATGTATTTTCTGCTATTCAGGATACCTCACTAATCTGTTTCAAGTTCTCCGTATAATATAGATCTGTCTACATTTGCAAAATGATGGACTTAGTTCCAAGAGAAATGAGGAAAAAGCAAGGACTGCATTAGAGAGTAACATGGAAAAACCATTAAGCCAGAATTCATTTTAAACAAGTTGTTGCTGGATGGTGTGGGTTGAGTGTGATGACTAGTTATGGGATCCATTATGAAACAGATAATATTAAACATTACCCTGGAATATTGTTAGATTCATTTATTTATTGACTAGCAAATAGAACATAATTTTGGTAAGAATTAGAATATCTGGGGGAAGATCTTGTCCCAACGTCAAAAGTGAGAGAACAAGTTAGGCTAAAGAACGTAAAGTACAGAATGGGAATTTTACACAACCATTCAGAACGTGGTGGTTTTACAGTATGACAACTGAGCTCAAGTGGAGCTGTTTCTCAAAATTACTTCCCTGCCTAGTTCTTGGTTAACATAAAATATCAGCCACATTTGTTTTATACTCAGAAAGTCAAACCAGACAGTGAAGCTCTCTGCCATCACATCACTGTTGGTTATCACCATGGGGTCACCACCTTGGGGTGCCATCCCCACTCCAGTTCCTCCAGCTCCTGCTAAATCCTCATTTGTCTGTGCTGGCTACTATGCTAGGTGCAGATTTAAGTCCATGATGAGGAGCACTAGGTTCTCCTGCAGGAAACTCCCATTATCAGCACATAGACAATTAGAGACTGTCATGGATTTTTAGCGTCTCCTCACTGGCTCCAGTCCATCTTGCAAGTTCTCGTTTGTTCTGGCTTCCATCATTTCATATCCATTTTCCTTTCAACCCTCTGCCCTATGAATTTTGATCTCTATAACTGGACTCCCCATATAAAAATTCAACTACATTACACCACTATGTAAGGTCAAGCCCCTTAGTAAGTACCTAGTTTGTACACTAATATTTCATAAAAATATTTTTCTCTGCTCAAACCTTGGCTAGAACATAGGGTGAGGTTATTATAGTGGAAAAGAAATTGGGAACATAGGACCAGCAGATGATGTAATGGTTATGTTTCTGACTCCCATATGGCTGACTGCGGTTCAAGTCCAGGACCTGTGTGTGCATGTCCAAAATCCATAGAGGAGAATGGAAGAGAAAGGATTATGGTGTGGGCATCTCCCCAGGTGGGGGGTGATTTCTTCGTCTTCTGTCTCTCTGGTGAACCTACATACACTATAGGAAAAAAATCTCTTAAAAAAAGAAATGGTGAACATAATTGGGCAAAATATCCTAATATCTCAGAAGACAAAGCCTTTGAGTAAGCTACTATTGCTGCAATGCTATCTGAAATGCCCAACACAAGCTAAATCTGCACTACTTAAAAACTTCAGGTGTATAGGGAGGATAAAACAATTTACTAACAAACAATTTTCTAGCAGTTCAGTATTCCCATATAATTGTACACATATTATTGACGTTATCAGTCACACACTTTTGAAGAACATATAATAATATATATAATATATAATATAATACTTAAGAGTTCAGTGTATAGCTATGTCTAACATTTAAAATATATTATGTTAGATATTATCTAGGTTATATTACCATTCTTAGTACTTATGTTAAATATTTAAGATTTTGCTATGTATATTTGATGCACATTTTTATCTATAGTGTGATTTTTCTTCTCAGAACAATTCTGAGGAGTCAGAAGAGAGTCAGTAAGCGGTGGCATTCTGAATACATAGAAAGAACACATTTCTGGAGTCTGTCTTACCACATTTGGACTTAAATATTTCAATCTCACAAACCTTCTACAGTTATAATAATTATCACTGTTTTAAAACTGGGGAAACAGAGAGAACTAAAGTTCAGCATTCCAAACTTACTAGTAACTGTTAATCAAGTTCTACATAATCCCCAAACTCAGGCTCTTTCTACTGATTGGTGCTTCATCAAGACGAGGGAAGATTGCATTTCTAAAGGTTGGCTAATCAGGCTTGTAACTTCATTTTTATCTCCTTCTAGCCTATGGTTTTGTTAATATTAATTCAACATATGTAAATAGTTTAACTCAGCCTCTACCTCCAAAACAAAATTATCTTTTTCTAACTCAAGGAATGTTATAGAGGCCCATATTTAGGAGCTCAGCAAAGACTGTTGTTGATGTAGAATAGTCTATGACACTCTTCTATTTTTCTACAAACAGATTTACTTATTTATTTTATCTCTAAAATATGCCCAAGATTCATTCATTGAAAACCTGTCTTGTGGGACCAGCTGTTAGCTAATGGCTATGTCACTGGACTCCCATGTAGTCTACCGCGGTTCGCATCCCGGACCCGGTAGCTTAAAACTAATGCTGGGTGCGTGTGCATGCATGCCCAAGATCCCCAGAGGAGAATGGAAGAGAAGGGATTGTGGCGTGGCCATCCCTGGCGGGGGGTGATTTCTCACTTTCTGTCTCTGTCTCTTCTTTCTGTCTGGCAAGCACACGCACCCTATATCAAAAACCTCTCCAAAAAAAAGAAAAAAGAAAACCTGTCTTGTGATTCATTCTATAAGCATTGAGGGCCCAATTTCAAGCCAGACATAATGTTAAACATTAGGGTTAATAAATAATGCAAGGAAGGTATTCACAATGAATGATATTTCTAATATGAGAGATAAGCATGTAAAGTAAAATTTCAGCAAGGCACAATTTTACTATAATATGAGGATGTACGAGGACATTGGAGATCAACTCTACTGGGAGAATATGTAACGCAGGCTTCGTAGAGGAAGTACAACTTGAGTTGAGACTTGAAGGACACAGAAGATTTTTCAAGGTGGAGTTTTACAATAATAGGTAATAGCTTGTGCAAATAGTGACATAAAGTAGAGTTACTCTTTTGGAATTATAATAGCTTGGTTTGTTGGGATAAAGGAAATGAGAGAGGAAACTGAGCAATGAGGCTGGTGATGAAAATATGAGTCAGTCCAAGAAAAAATATTTGGGTCATGATAAGGAATTTGAAATTTTAGCCTGAGGACAATGGAAAATGCAAAAGTGTTTAAACAGAGGAGAATAATTAACTTTACAAATATAACACATGTGTGTTGAGAATGACTTGGAAGGAGAGTATAATTCTGTCTGTCCAACACTAGTCTTCTAGTACTGGGATCCCAAACTAGTCCATGACACTAGGATCCCAGCACTTCAAACATGGTCCCTTCTCAGAAGTCAGAGCCCTTGGGAACCAGCAGTTAGTGTAATGGCTATGTCGCTGGACTCCCACGTAATCGACCGCGGTTCGTGTCCTGGACCCAGTGGCTTAAAACTCACGCCGGGCGCGTGTGCGTGCGTGCCCAAGATCCTGAGAGGAGAATGGAGGAGAAGGGATTGCAATGTGACCATCCCCCCTGGGGGGTGATTTCTCGCTTTCTGTCTCTGTCTCTCTCTGTCTGTCTGGCGAGCGTACGCGCCCTACAGTGAAAATCTCTCCAAAAAAAAAAAAAAAAGAAGTCAGAGCCCTTCTCCCTAATCCTCCACCTATTTCACCCTACATCAAATGGATATTTTTCTGTACTGTCCTTGCCTTTCTCCTAAAATTCCATGCAGGCTACTTGTTGGGATTCCACTATGGTCTATATTTTCCTTGTGGACCCTTGCAGTTTCTTAATACCAACCACTCTCCATTGTCTCATTATAGTACCTCTAAGCCCAAATCATGCCATCAGTAATTAGGTAGATGTTTTCCTTCACTGCCTTTGAATTCTTAGTGATCAATTCTACTATTTCACTTTAATCTTGGAAAATATATATATTACCTCTAAGCCCAAATCATGCCATCAGTAATTAGGTAGATGTTTTCCTTCACTGCCTTTGAATTCTTAGTGATCAATTCTACTATTTCACTTTAACCTTGGAGAATATATATATA
>NW_006159447.1:2224552-2246376 GCF_000334495.1 Tupaia belangeri chinensis | reverse complement strand
AAAAAAAAAAAAAAAGGCTTTCCGTTAAAAAATATTTTCCTTGCCAGTATTCTGATTCCTCATCCAGCATTGTTACTTCACAAATCAAACGATCATATTCCACAGTAAATCAGATAAAGGAATACAAACGAGTGAAACCTGCTAACTTATTTATCTCTCTAATGATGCTACTGAGGCAAATATAGCTGTTTTCCTAGAAATGATGAAAGTGGAGTAAATAGATAAATATGTACAATAGACAGAAATTGCAAATATTACAGGTTTACCAGGATTTGAATGATTGGTGAGTTACTATATGGAGCACATCTCTAGTTATGATGAACGGCATTGCATAAAACAAAGCTCTATGGGAAATTTAAAATGGAGAGTTAGGGAAGAAATTAACTACTTCTAGACCCTAAAATATAGCCCTATTTAAGAATACACTGTACAACTAGTCTTACTTTTTTTCAAAGAAGCTTACCTTGAAACTGTAGTTTGTGAGTTTTACCTTCCAAGTTGGCAAATATTTCTAATGATGATACCCAGTGTCTATAAAGGTGTGGAGAAGCCAGCACTCTTATTCATAGAAGGAAATACAAAGTACAAGGAGGGAATTTTACAACCTTCTAACCTGCATTGTCTTAATAATGTATATAATCTTTGCCCCAATAATCTCTGTTCTAGAATTTTGTTTTAGGAAGTATCAGAGAAGCACAAAAATGAGAAGAGACTAACCATAAAACTATTAATTACAGTATTTGATATTACAGAAAATTTAGAAATAGTCTATTTGCATTCTTATCAGTTAAATATATTCTTGCATAGCCATATGATAGAATAGGCCACAAAATGCATGATAAAAGTTTAAAGATATGAAAAAATCCTATGATATATATATAGATACATATATATATATATATACATATGTATGTATATATGTGTGTGTGTGTGTATGTGTGTGTGTGTGTGTGTAAATGTATTCTAGTTAACTCTAGGTCTTGGATACAGTACTATTCTTCTGATTTTGTTATTGGGCATAGGCAATATGTATAATAAGGAAATTATAATCAAGTAATATTTGGTTTTTAAATCTCATTTATTAGGACCAGCAGGTGGCATAGTGGTTAAGGTGCTAGACTCTCATATGGTTGACCATGATTCGAGTCCTAGACTTGGCAACTTGAAACTCACGTCAGATGTGTTGCTTGTGTGTCCAAAATGCAAAGAGGAGAACAGAGGAGAAGAGATTGCAGATGGGCATCCCCCTGAGGGTGATTTTTTTGTTTTCTGTCTCTCTGTCTCTGTTTCTCTGGAGAGCACTTACCCTATAGTAAAACTCTCTGTATCTCAAAAATAAAATAAAATAAAATAAAAATCTATATTAACTATATCATTCATTCCTTAAATTTAAGAAAAACTTTTGGCTACCTACCACTCTGTGTCTCTAAGTACTTCCTTAAAAAGGAGTGAAGTCATAATTATATCAATGGTGCAACTGTAATAACCTTTAGAACTGCAAAATGTCAAGGTATATTATGAACTAAGAAAGGTAAGAAGATAAGAAACAGCCAGAACCATATGATAAGGATTCATGATTATCTACCCATGGATTCTACCCAACTTGAGTAGATAAAAGCCAAGAACAGTGTCTGACATGTGGAGAGCAGCAACAAACATTTTCATCTCTTGATAGTAAGTACTTTTCTGATAGTAAATTATTTACGGTATATTTAATGCATCTAAAAGGTGGTAAAATTTTAATATGTTAAAATGTATAAAATGAAAGAAAAGTACAAAGTAAAAGGATCAAAGAATCAAACACTAGACCACAAAGTATCCAAGTATCAACGAAAAAACAGGGAGGAAGTATGATATTTTAATGAAAAAAGTCCCCAACGTATAATACCTAGAATTTTTATTTCAGCAATTGTCATTTTAATATTGAGACCCTTTGTCTGTTGCAGAGTGGTAATGACAGGTAGAATTTTACCTAAAATCCCCTCAAGTTTCCAGTTCTCCTGCCCACTTCCTCCTCAAAATTCTTCCTGTTACTAATCAATGGCACTTCGTTATGGCCTTAGGGTAAGTTGGAGCCAAAGGAGCCATTTCCCAATGGGTTGTAAAACTGAATGATCATGAAGGGAACTTACATTTTACGAAGCGATAGAGTCAGAGAATTTAAGTGAGTTCAAGACTGATTTTCTAGCTTTTACAAACGAGCTATCTGAAAGTCAGAGAAATTGTATTAATTTGAATCAAAAGTGGACCTAAGTTTTGTGGGGGCATTAAGCTTACAGAATTTTGAGAGTCACCTTTAAAAAAAAAGCCATAAACTTACATATAAGATTTTGGATGAGGCTCATAGAATTGAATGGTTAATTTGTAAACCAAACTGAATGAGATAAAACCCAACTTGAGTAGGTAAAAACCAAGTAAGAGTTGATGACCTCATCATGGAAAATGCAATGAAGCAGAGGGGCATTGGCAACAACTGGACTCAGGTAAATGTACCTCACCAGGATGGTTTCTAACTCTATTTTGTTCTGCAGGTTGGCTTTCTCCCCTCTTACTGTAGACTGGCATTATTCAGAAGCAGAGAAATATGGCCATATAAGATATACATCACAGAGCTTCAACTAATGCAGAGAAGCTCTCTCTAGGCAAAGCCAAAACCTAGAGAAGAATCGTAATTGGTCCCACTAAGGTCTGAGTCAACTATTCTTAGACATGTAGAGTGTTAAAAAATATGAGAGCAACCTACATTGGCACAGTCAGTTCAGGAAAGGATCTGTGCCAAGATGAATCTGGTAAGACAACACAGCCATGACATAAATGCCTTACTCAGTGTTGAGCAGCTAATACGTGCTAAATACAGGATCATAAACTATCCATTTACACAACAGTATTTCTCTTCTAAAAATGACAACAGATACTAAACAGTTTAGCTTTTCCTGGCTCAGTATTTTTGTTTTCTTGCCATAGAAAATTAGCAGTATATGGAAAACTAAACATGAAATCATCTTGATTTATTAGTATTATTATTACTGAAAAGCCACTTAGTGTTATACTTTATATTTTTATTTTAATAAAGGGTATGTGCACTCTCCAGAAAGAGACAGTGAGAGAAAGAGAAGTGTCAGCATCTCCCAATGGGGTATGCTCACACTACAGTCTCTTCTCCATTTCTCCATCCAGTGGGGATTTGGGGCATGCCATGAATGTGCTTTTCAAATCACCAGAGCCAAGCTTCATCAAACAGCACAGTCGGCCATGTGGGAATCTAGCTCTTTTAACTAGGCTGGCCCCACTTCGTGTTCTTCTAGATGATCTTTATATACATCAACTCATTTTGTGATTTATTAACAGAAAATATACAATGTAGTAGTAACTTGCACTGAAAACTGTCATTTTATGGCTATTCTGACTTGGTTTGTTTCTTTTCTTATTGTGTCTTTATCATAGATATGGAATGCATGAGAAAATGTTACTGGGTTATGCCCTGAAATAAATGGAAGATTATTGTACAGAACTTTGATATGCAAATGGCATCACTACAAGCTTTCACTTATTAAAACCACCTTTTTAGAACAAATGGCATTTGCTAAACATTTCGGACCAAGAAGTTCCTGCACAAGGAAGTTGCTATTGATGTACATTTCCTAGTTAAGTAATTCACTATCGATTTATATTTCTTTGTCCTAAATAAAGTGCTTCAATCATTGGAAAAAAATTAAGAGGAATTGAAAATGAGGGAATTTTGACAAAATATAATAATAGAAAACCGCAGGCCTTCCTCTTTCCTCCCTTGTCCCAGCTTAGCACCTTCTTTTTATTTTAATTTTTAAACTCACAAATTCTCATTGTTTTAGATTGGCACTGGGAATTCATCCCCAGTTGAGAGGAATATATATGAAATAAGTTGAAGGAACTGCTGGAAAGGATTTACATAGGGCCTAAAGTATACCACTCCACCTAAGATGAGAAAAGACATCCATACATTAGTAATGGATGTCTCTTTTAGTGTCCCTCTACCAGTGAGTCTTTCTCTTAGTTAGGTCCAGCCTTGTGACATTTTAGGGCATAACCGAGGCTGCATTTGTTTCACTGTAGACCAATTGGCAAGAGAAGAGAAACTTCCAACTTGGAAATAAATTTTGAGAGTCTAAATAACACAAACTAGAATTAAGGGTAGCAGACACCATACCAAAATGAAGGCATATGAAGGAACTTCTAAATGAGCAAAAGAATAAAATCTGTTCATATTCATTTCCAATCTCTTTCCCATAAGCCCAACTCTGCTGAGCAGAATTGAGACATGGGCTTGGGTTTCTTTTAGAGAAGACCAGGAGGTGGAACACACGAGGAGAATAAATGACAATGTGATTTTCCCAGCAGATGTGTACAGTAGAGACTTGGTCTACAGGGTGTGCAGAGAGACATTACAAGGGAGCCCACAGGGCTGTGAAACACTCAGAAACAAGAGCATGCTCAAGCCAGGCTGACAAACTCCAATGGCACCAAGATGCTGAGTCAACATGAAGGTAAAAGAGCAAACTTGCAGGGTTTGCCAGATTCTAAATGTGCTTATAGCCCCTCAGCAACATATAATCAACTTGAAGAAGACTGCTGACTGCATTTAAGCATTTTATATCACATCTACCTACACGGCTGCATTACCACTTTAACAAGAGCATGTCATTTGTCATTTACATATATTTATATCTTATTTTTCTCGAATATCTCAATCTTCTCTACTCATATTATACTAAGCTATCATAATTTAGAATAATGTCTTACATATGTATGGTATACAGAAAGTCTCTATTTTGTCCACTCCAGTTCCCAGCTTAGTCAATTTATCTCAACCTTCCCCGGTACCCAGGGAGAATAGCTTTCACCAACTATGTCATCTTGGCTCTCTCACCTGGCTTCATTGGCTTTGGCCAGTTAGACGGCACTGACATAACATCAAATACTGGAGGAGAGAGAGGTGGGAGTATTATTACCTCTACTCTTTTCCAAGTGGAAGGTTTAGCAAGGATTGTGTTCCTCTGAAATAGGCATGTCGCATGGCCCCTGTCACCTGACCAAAGCACTCTCCAGATTCTAGAGGTAACCTCCCCCCCTCTTAGATTTAAGGGTGGCAACAGCTTCTTCTTTTTTTTTTTAAGGTATAGCACAGCAGGGAGATTATTGAAGGAAAGGGAAGGAAAAACAGAGCTCTCAAGAAGAAGGGAGGGATCCCTGAAAATGTGTTGCTGAGTTGCTGAGGAGAAATTGGAGCTAGGGATTTTTGTTTTGTTTTCTGTTTTATTTATTTATTTATTTATTTTGTCAGAGGAGCCATGTTTAGGCTTGTTTCCAGCTGAGGTTGGTACACACATTCCTTTTGTAGTGGTGGGGGACACACGCTGCTGGGTGGGTCCAGTTATTCTTCTCCTAATTTTGAAGTGGGTATGAAGGTCAGGAGATTCTTTGTCTAGATGTTATCCTTGATAATCTAAAGGCTTTGTCAATACTATTTGAAACTCTTAACTCCACCCAAACTTTGGTACAGAGTCCTTTTATTATATTTTCTTAAATTGTTTTTGTATGTATAAATCTCTTTTCCTTCCAGAACTCAGATGAATAAAGTTAGAAAAAAAAAACAGATCAATAGATAGATGATAGACAGATGATAGATCAGATACTGCAACACTGAAACTAAAGAACCACGTATCTATCTCCAGCCAGCATGGTCAAGACAAAGTACAATGACAACAGTCCCACAGACGAGGGAGTATATTCCAGAAAGCAGAATGATGTAGTGGACCATACATGGTCTTTGACAACAAAGTTCAAATTTTGGTTTTTCCTCATCTTAGATTCATGAACTTAAATAAATCTTGTGACACCTCAAAAACTGTTTTTTTTTTCCCTTGATGAGACTAATCATTACTTCTCCCTCATAAAGTTGCTGCTAGAATTAGAACTCATATCTCTGAACATTAAAAAGAAAGCCTGACAGCTGTAATTGTAGCTATGGTGTTAAAATGATGTTTCTAGAGATAAAACTTCAACTGAAAGATATAATCTAAAAGCCTAAAGATGACTTTTTTCAGCGACCTACGCTAAGGAAAGACCACAGTACTGCTTACCTCAGCTTACCAACTACTGCATTATTATTATTACCATAGTATGAGAAGCAATATCCTAAATTGTTTTTCTTATTTTCTCATTCTCAGGTCTGATGAGTTTCCCAACCTTCAAAAATTTCTTCTTGCCATTCCCAAAGGATGAAGCATGACAGCGAAGATGATGAATATGGTGAGGATGATGATGGCGACTCACTGAGATTAACCATTTGCCACCGCTGGTTTTACTATTTTACATGCATTCGATCTTTAAATCCTTGTAGCAATCATAACAGATCATATGTTATTATTTTTCCATTTTATAGGTACAATTGAGGCAGAGATTAAATAACTTGTTTGTGTTCTAGGTGGTAGAGGAAGGGAAGTTCTAGCCCTAGAGTCCAGGCTACAATACAACCCACAGCTATACTACTTCAAACTGAAATTTTTGCCCTACTTATTTTTTTAAGTTTTTTAAAATTTTAATTTATTTTGTCAACAAGAAAGTCAGAGAGAGACAGAGAGACAGTACGCCCTGACATGGTCCTGTTGCTGAGATCTACCCAAAGCCCCCACCAGTCCTAGAATATGGGAATGCATATTTAGCACACTCAGGGAAGTCCCTGGTCACAAATACAGAACTTTTCCATGAGTTCAACCTTTCAGAATGTCACATTTTACCAACGTGCTACTTTCAGATGCCATCAACATCTGGGCTTTATTTTTACGAATATAAACATTTTATTCAGAATTATAACACTACTGAAAACTTTTTGTCAAGCATGCACTTTACAGAGTAAATACCATTAGGCCATTTTAATTTACTATTGAATTTTTTATTCAGCACAGTTAAACATTTTTATGTTTACTTTATTAAAATTATAGTCATCAGGATCATTTTTCTGTAAACTGTGCACTGAATATGCTTATATCAAATGTGACTGATCACCTCTTCTAACTGTAGGACTTTTCTTTTCTGATTATTATAATATAGTTTCAGCAGACCCACATTTAATTGACATGAATTCAATCACCTTGGTCAAAAATTAAAATAAATCTAAGAGTTTCAGTGATTTCCCAAACTCTCTCCCAAGAGATTAACAGACATTAAAAGGTTTTATATATGATGATGAGAAAATAGAGCTGTGATTCCTCCAGGGAGAAAGGAATTAGTGGGGAAGAGAATGTTGATGAGAAACAGATTATTAAGATAACTCAAAATACATCCCTACAAATTATAATTTACAAAAATTACAATTTAGTATGCAGTGGAGTAACCAGACAACACTTTGACCAAGTGTTAAAGTTAACATGAATAAAGGGCTAGCATGCATTATGTACTTACAGTTCTGACAGCCGAAGAAGGACATAACATCACTTATTTAGCAATGCAGCCGATAAAAATTCAACTTGAATAATACAGAAGTGTCAGAAGTACCAAACTGAAGAGCACTCTATAAACAACTGGTCTGTACTCTTCTTAAATAACAAGGTCAGGAAAGACCAAAAAAGATGATGAAACTATTTCAAATTAAATAAGAATGAAGAAACATGATAACTAAGAGCAATACATGATCCTGGACTAGATTCCATACTCAAAAATTACTATGAGTGATAATATTAGGATAATTGATGAGACTGAAATATATATGAGTTATGCATTATAGAAAGTCAGTATGGCAATATTTAATTTTCTGAATTTGATAATTAGATTGTGGTGTAGTAAGAAAATACTCTTGGCAAATACACACTAAAATATTATAGGATTTAAAAAGTAATGATGTATACAATCTACTCTCAAATGATTCAGCAGAAGACTGTGTTTTATGGGTGTATGGGTGTGTGTGTGTGTATACAGTGAAAGAATTAAATAGAATATATTCAATATTAGTGAATCTATACAAAATATATGTTACTGTTCTTTGTAATCTTATGAAACTTTTCTTTGAGTTGAAACTTATCTCAAGATCAAAAATTTTATAATAAAAGTATTACCAGAAGACCTTAAAAATACATTAACCAAAATTGGGAAAATTGCTAAGATCTAATGTAGAAAATTATGATAATGCTAGAGTCAGTGATTTGGAATTTCTACAAAATTGTGGAGGCATTGCAAAAACCCTCACATTATTTACTTGCTGATTATAGTCCTTCCATGGAATTGTATGTTGTATATATTATCCAGTTATAAATACATATTAGGGTACAGGGCTATCTACCAAGAATCTTATGCTCTATGTTTATAGGCAATTTAGGGATTTTCCAGGGTAATTTTCACTGTACATGATTTTATTTTTGAACTTAAAACCGTTTTTAAATTGTTACTTCTGAGAATTTCTAGAAGGTCCAATTTTTCTAGGTCAATTTTTGCAGGTCTAAAATTTTAAGGATGCAGCCTGCACCATTTTGACATTTGTGTTGATCTCTCTCTTTTTTTTTTTGGTCATAGTGGACTATATGTTCTTTCTTTTTTTTTTTTGAGAGGTTTTTTCACTATAGGGTGCGTGCACTCGCCAGACAGACAGAGAGAGACAGAAAGCGAGAAATCACCCCCCAGGGGGGATGGTCACGCCGAAATCCCTTCTCCTCCATTCTCCTCTTTGGATCTTGGACATGCACGCACATGCGCCCGGCGTGAGTTTTAAGCCACCGGATCCAGGACGCGAACCTCAGTCAACTATGTGGGAGTCCAGCAACATAGCCATTATGCTAACTGCTGGTTCCCTGTTCTTTTTCCTTTTAGTGGCTACATTGAGAACTTCTGTGCCCTGTGTCTTCCAGGTGGATGTAGATAAGGGGAGACACCAGCAGGAGATAGAGAAAAGAGCAGAGTGACAGGAAGTAAATTTTCTATCAGGCCTACACCCTTATCTGTTGGGTGGCCATTCCCTCTACCTATAGCACTTGCCCTAGTTTACCATCACTGTCATATGCTGGCTTGGAAATATATATATATACACACACACACACACACACACACACACACACACACACATATATACATACACACACACACATATATATATATTAACTTAACTTTATGTATATATAATAAACTTTGATTTATATATATGCATATGTATATATATACACATATATATACATATGTATATATATGTGTATATATATATATATAAATAAAAGTTGAGTGTTTTTGCTTATCACAAGAAGACAGATCACTGTGTTGACAATCTTACCACCATCTTGTATAAATGAGAGAAACAGTAAGACATACATGAAGTTTTGGGGGTCTCAATGTTAGAGCTTCCTTGGCATTGGGCACAGTTCATGACTGATCAGTTAAGGGTGGTGGATACAGCAAGATAAGGATTTCAGGTGAATTAAAGAATAATCAGTTGCTTGTTAAGACTGACTGAACCATCTATTATCCTAGGCAGGGGATTTTACCAAGTAAGGATAAGCTAGGTAGTATGGTTTTGAGAGGAATAGACTTTTTAAAAGTTTCTAAATCAAGCAATAAAATGATTAAAAATATAATCTTTCTGGGCAAAACTTGTCTAAAATAGTAAAGTCATGCTAATGTGGACCATACAGGTAGTTTCTAATCTCAATGATATTTCTTGTAGGCCTAGGACTGGTAAGAGCTCTCCTTTGTTACTAGTTCTAGGGTACTTCAATTGTGGTTGGTTTAACCCTGACTACCTACATCCTTGTAGGTAATTTCTTTCTTAAACTTCATTTTTGGGACTAGCAGATGGTGTCATGGTTGTATCACTGGGCTCCCACATGGCCATCTCTGGTTCAAGTCCTAGATCTGGAGGCTTGAAACTCTAGCCAAGCATGTGTACATCTCCATGCCCAAAGTTCTGAGGGAAGAATGGAAGAAAAGGGATTGAGGCATGGCCATTCCCCCTGGAAGATGATGTCTCACTTTCTGTCTCTCAGTCTCTCTGGCGAGTACATGTGCCCTATACCAAAAATCTCTCTCAAAAAAAAAAAAAAAAAACACTCTTTTTAATTACTCTACTCAGATATGCCATCTGTTTCTTATCAGAACCTTAACTGATAATTATGAGTTAGACAAACATTTTTTTCATTTGTTGATGTGTATGAATTTAGAAACAGAATCGCTCTGTTGCTGCTCACTAATCCAATCCATAGCTAGTCCAATTCAAAATCATTTATGGTATAGTCACTGTAAGTGCAACAAAATGTGAACTGCAGCGTAAATAATCATGCTCTGTGCTACACGAGTGGGGGCAAATTCAGGTTTTGATCTCTTGCATTAGTATTGACAGAGGCCAGGAGATATTTAACTACTTTGGGTGTTTAGCACCTACATGGCCCGACCTTGCTATTTTTTTCTGATTCTGAAAACTGCACCTCGTTGTTTTCCTGTGGGTCTTACTTGCCATCAGATTAACCTACCTAGTGACTTAAAATTGCTTTACTCTGGCCAGCTGCAGCCTCAGTCAGAGCTGGAGACTTGACCATAAACCCTAGCCAAGTGCAAGGGTAGCTACCAGCTCCTTCTTGCCTGTTGCTCCTGGCTTATTTGGGTTTCTAGCATGACCAGCCTTTGAATCACTTTTGTCTCTAGCCACTCCTGGTGTATATGTGTAGATGTTTATTTTGAACCTCTAGTGCAGCTGCCTACGCACACTGCCTTCTCTATTACTAAACCCTTTGATGTGATTATTTGTCTTTCTAGTATTGAATAGAAAAAAAAAAGTTCCTCTGCCAACTCCACCATAAATATGTTCACAAAATCTGGAAAGAAGCTAAATCTTTAAAAGAAAGAAATGAAAAGAAAGGCACGTCTAAACACATTTTCTGACTACGTGGAAGCTCTCAGGCCTTTCTCTTCCCTACTAAGATTACCGTCATCTTTAATATACATACCTCGCAAACATCCGCCAACTGCTCTATTGAATTATTTAGTATGATTTAGCATGGCTGTTTGTTCTGTGTTAGACCTGTTTAGAATGAAATAAAGAAAAGAACATAAGGCAGACACAGAGGACCACAATTATAGGCAAATCACACTAGGTTTCATTCATCATTCTTAGCTTTCGTGCCAGGAACCATTTCAGCTTAGTTATAATATGCACATTATATTTATTTCAATGAGATACAAACACTCATATAACACATATCTCAATACTTGCAGAGATAAAAGTGAACACTACATGAAAGGCTGTGTCACATGCAATTGTACTGGCTCTTTAAAAAAGAGGGATAGTATTTTCCTAAAGGACATGTTATGAATATCCAACGGGTAAGCAAGAAATACGAAGTGTCTCTTTGAATATCTTATTGGCATATACTCTGAGAGAGTGGAGTAACTGGAAAATTGGGATCATTTCAACGACTTCATGAGGTTCTTGTGTTAGGCATTTTTTGATAATGGCTTTCTTGATGAGAATTTGTGTTTACATTTTATTGCTCAAATTACACACTATACAATCTAGCTTTAGTTTCCAAAGTAGACAAACCTGGGTTTGAATTCCAGCTCCTATTCACACTAGTTCTATGGATTTGTGCAAATTAATTTATTTCATTAAATCTTGGTCACCTCAACTTAAATTTGTGACAATAGGTTATGAGAATTAAATGAAATAATACATGCAAAACATAAAGCATAATCTCTAGCATATGCTAAACACCTAGCACTTCTCCATCCTTTGAAGTTGCTGTTTTAATATGAAACTTGTACAAGGGAACAGACAGTTTTCACATTTATCTCTGTCATCTTCATTTAGGTGAAATCCAAATAATTAATACTTGCTAACTTTCTTCTACCCCAGCAATTACTAATATTTAGTATCCCACTAGAGATTTTCATGTGACAGTTCCACTAACGCATTATACTTTTTTTGTCTGAAGTTGAGAAATGTCATATTCCAACTACCACGATTCTTCCTCCTGATTGATTCCTGTTAAACTGGAAAAATTTCTTTGTTCTCAAAGGTAGCTAGTATCATGAATTTGACTTAATCCCATCAAACACTAAGTAGAAAACAAAATCAATGAATGAAGGCATTGTTCTTCTCCAGACAGATTTACGATCATCTATTTATCTATCTATAACTATCATCTATCGGTATCTAAAGATATATCTATCTATTTATATTGGTCATCAAAATGAGTCATCATATATGTTATGAATGGAGTCTCTAAAACGTGAGGAAGGAGCCAGCAGGTGATGTGGTGGGTAAGGCACTGGATTCAGCCATGGTCAAACAAGGTTCGAGTCCCAGACCTGGTGGCTTACTTTCTCACTTTCCCTTTATCTCTCTCTCTCTCTGGACAAATAAATAATAATAATAACAAATAAAATTAAATAAATAAATAAATCTTTTAAAAATCTGAAGAAAAATTAGTGGAAAGTTTTTCAAAAGATCAACTTAGAAAAAGAAATTGGTCAATATTTAAACTTAAAGTTCTTAGGAAATTTCTTGCAGGTCCCTCAGTTATAAAAACAACCAAAATTCTTTCTATATTGAATACTTTGAAGTTTACCAAGATCTTTTGCATATACTCTTAAAAAAAGAAATGTTATTCTAATTCGTTCTCTCATTAAATAGATTTATTAAATGATTATACAAGAACACTTCTAGATAGAAGGGCTATAGCAGTTAACAAACAAATGAAGTTTCTTTCTCATAGATCCTTTTTAAATATACATACACATATTTAATTGACAAATAATGATTTTGTATATTTATAGGGGACAATGTAAAGTTTTGACTTATGTATACATTGTCAAAGGATCTACTTGACTCATTAATATACTCATCTCACTAACATCATTTTCATTTAGGTGAGAATGTTAAAAATCTATTAATCTGTTTCATAGATCTCATGTTTCATTAAGACCTCATTATTTTATTATATATTTTACTAGAGGTTTTTGTCCTAGGCTGCATGTGCTTGCTAGAGAGAAACAAACACAGTGAGAGGGAAAGTAAGAAGTCAACCCTCCAGGAGGAATGGCCATGCCACAATCCCTTCTCCTCCATTCTCCTCCCAGGATCTTGTTCACACACACACACTCCCAGAGAAAGTTTCAAGCCACCAGGTCTGAAACTCAAACCACAGTCGGTCATGTGGGTGTCCAGCAATGCAACTGCTATGCCATCTGCTGGTCCCATTCCATTCTATTTTATCAGAATTAGGAACTAAATCCAATGAGAGGCTGCTTTATATTGGCCTTTCAGGTAAGGCTTCACTGATAAGGTGGCATGAGCAGAGACTATGGGAAGTGAGGAGTTGGCTATGCAGGCTGAAAGAAGAACATTCCAGAAAGAAGGAGCAGCAAGCATCAAGGCTCTGAGATAGAAGCATGCTTGGTGTAGTGAGTATATTGCAGAGAACCATGGGGCTGGAGCAGAGGTAGCCACCTAGGAGTTCCATTATGCAGGGTCTTTAAAGGCAACTGGAAAGACTTTGGAATCTGTACTGGATACCCTGCTAATGAGATCTCAGCTGGTAAGTGACAGGACTTCAAGTCTTTAAATACAAAATCTGAGAAGGTTCCTTAGTAAGCACAGAAGGCCCTGGATAGTACCTTCAAGCACCACAACAAAGCCTCACCATGTTTTTCTCCTAAACTTCACTAGTAACCAGGAACACTAGGATCTATCTGGTGCCAGTGCTCCTACAAAACCAGCCCACATTTTTAAGCATTCCTTTGTTCTCTCCTTTTTCTCAAAACCTGTTCACGAGAGCCATAGGGCCGGCAGAGGGATCAAAATTGACATCATCTTTCTTGTGATCTCTGCTTTAGCTAACTGACAAATTTAATTCTATTCAGGGCTTGCCCACCCTCTAATTGTGATATGAAAGATTCGCTTTACGCCTTTGTTTTCCTCTTTCTACAAAATAAAGATACTGATGATATTGATAATCTTCAACGGCTGCTTTATGCCAGAAAAATGAGGAACAAGTGTGTAACTGTTTTGGTCTCTTCCAGAAACATGATATGTCAACAGTATTCATTAAGTAATTTTATGTCCCTAGCCTGTGGTAGGCATCATGGGACATAAAAAGAAGTAAAATGCCCAGGCCTTGACCACACAGAGCTTAGAATTTGGTTCAGGAACAGAATGTGTCTCCATAAGCAACAACTAGACTTTAAGGTCCTTAAATGAAGAGAAGGACCATGATGATTTTGTCAGGTCCCCTAGACCCAACCCACTAGCAAGGCCTAATAAGCAATTGATATCTTATGGAGGTTTAGAACTCCAAATTAACAGGAAGTCTCAGTCTTGATTTCCCCTTTCAAGGTATAAGCACTTTATGTATTTATTTTTTAATCACATCAGGTTTTAAAAGTAGAACAAAGATGGCAGGATCTTTTCAGGGAAACCAGGAATATTCAAAGTTAATACATCCATAGCCTGCTCAACAAACAGGCCAAATGGCTGTTTTCTAGTGATTTTCTGAGGGGAACCTGACCCACCCCACCCACCCTCAACTTTCCCCACTGGTACAAGAGTGCTTACAATTTCATTTGGTGTCTCATTTATTGGAATAATTGTGTTTATTGAAAGTCCTAGTTAGGATGCAAGCAAGTTACTAAGAAAAAATAACCCATTAACAGATCAGTGTGGATTAATGCATCACTTTCGTGCCAAGGGGAAAGGCCTTAAGAGACTGTAAACACAAAAAGTTTTGGAACAAGTGATAGTGTTTGGAAAAACTGGAATAAAGAAACATAGAATTAGAGACTAAAAAATTCACTGGACAAGATAAGAACATGTACGTATCAGATGAATACTTCGAGGAGAAAAGGGAATGTGAAACAGAAATGAGAGCACTGAGGATCAACTCTGGCAAAGTTCAAGTCTGTCTAGGGTACTCTCATATTCTAGAATGAGACTGAACAACCAAAATGGGCCTTAGGGATACCCTGCTTTAATTCTTTTACTTTAAGTGTAGAGAAACCATCATCGCAGGTATTTATTTACCTGACTTACTCAAGTACACTCAGTGAAGAGGTGCTGGGATAAAGATTAGAAATCTAGATTTTTAATGCTCCATCTGCTTTATTAAATTAAAATAAAAGAAAGTGGCAGCTCTCAAGATTCTTTGGTGAGAACTTTTCTAGAATCTATTTTCAAGGCATTAAAGACTTTGAATTAAAGATTCTTTTATTTTGGCTATTATGTGTGTTTGCTCAAGAAAAGACTATTAGTCAAGGCTCACATTGGGATAAGAATGCAAAGAAACTAAAACCCCTGGTGGAATGCATCTTAAAATTCGAGTAGAACATTTTTTGTGGATCAGTGGTCGGTGCAATATGCAGACACATTTCCTCTTTTCTTCCCACACTCTCATCTTAAAAATAATACCAGACAGAACGAGACATCAAAGTCAGTCAGCTGAGACAGGAGGAAGTGACTGTTGCAACAGAGAGGGATTCAGCAAGGTAAGTCCCTACCACATGAGCCCTGGTCATAAATGGGACAAAGCCATCACTGTCTCCATCAACGTCTTCAAAAAGATCTAGTTTTTGGATCTAGTCCAAAAATATTATGAAAAGCTTTTCTATAATGCTGGTGATTGAATCAGTTGTGTAGAAGAATAGTGATTGATAGAAACAGATAAATACATTTTTTACAGTCCTGTTTTGTTAAATTCCAAGAGATCATAATATAATGAAAAAGGAATAATGCTTGGGTCATATAGACCTTTTTTGGTTTTTGTTTTTATTCCTGGTGTCAGATAAAATAAAGAGTAGCAAAAAGAGAAGGGAGGAGAGACAAAAACAAATGTTAGCTGTTTTACATATTTATCTAGGATCTATATCTTTCAGAGATGGTATAGCTCCCTGGTTAAGAGAAATGTTAAGAAGCAAAGGAAACATGGACTCCCCACAGATATCTTTATTGGCCAGGTGATCATGGGGTGCTAAATAACCTGGCTTCTCCTAAAATAGCTATAATAAAAACCAACTTACAGGATTGACACTGGAAATAAAATTGGAAAAAAATCACACATAAAATACTTATTTTAATGCCTATCATACAGTAAGTATTCAACAAAAATATATTTCTCTTTCTTTACATGACCTCACAGGAAAATCATTTATATATTTTCAGAAGAATTTGTCATATAACCTGGACCTCTAAATACTATTTCAATTGTGTAGAGTATAGATTATTTGTATCTTGAAGAGTTCTTGGTCTTTGAAAATATCACTGAGAAGAAAACACCAGGAGTCTTAATATATAAAAATTAGAAGACATTCCATTTAAGAGTCACAAAAGTGATGTGATACAAATGTTAAATTTCTATATAGGAACAGGTTTCATAAGCAAAGTCAAACAACAGAGTAGAAAGAATATTTATAATAAAAAAGTTAATTAAGTTTTATTAAGAGCTCTTATTAGTCAATAAGAAAACTACTAATATTAACAAAAAATTGTCAAAAATTTAAACAAGGCAATTTACAAAATGTCTACTAAGCATGTGAAAATATGTTCAACTCTATTGATAGCAAAAGAAATACAAAGTGAGACAAGGAAATATTTATATTGCCTATCATACTGGAAAAATTAAATGCATTAATATCCAGATTGGCAAACTTAAAAGCCAAAAGAAGGCCATAATTTTTATTTTAAAAATATAGTATTACCTATGAAAAATTTAAGTGCTTTAATTCTGTGACCCGGGAATACAATGATGGAAAGAATTATGAATATAATCAATAATGGATGTGCATTTCATGCAATATTACTTGAATAAAAGTCACTGGATACAGCTTAGGTGCCAATATGCTGTGAGATGCTTAGGGCTGCAAAGAACAAGAAAAAAATTCAAAATAACTAAAAAATATTTTTTATTGCATGTGTCAAAAATGTCATGGGGAAAATATCTCCAGTGTTGGTTAATTTATTGGTTCAATGATTCATAAAGAATGATGGTTACTACTATCCTTTTTCTCTGCTCAGCATATAAACTTTATTCTCAGAGTAATTCCACTCATCAAGATATTGTAACACATATTTAGGCTTTATAAGAATATTGAGCAAGAGAGTGAATGTGGTTTTTTTAACCTATAAAAACATCTTTCCAAGAAACCTTCTATTAAACATCCTCTCATTTCTCTTTGGCCAAAATCATATCACATACAAAGGGACACAAACAGTCCAGAGAAAAATATAATTAAAATAAGAGTTTGGTGCAAAAAAAACATTTTAAATTCATAAAATGAATATGTGTTTTCCATGAACTTTTTGAAAACCCATCATACATATTCCTAGGCAAATGCCTAGAAAGGTAATGGTATTCTCATACTGATTTACAGAAAAACATGGCCTAAAAGCATTAAGTGGGTTAATTAAACTGTATTTGGGACCTGAGGAAAATAGATATGACAATGGAACATTCTACGCTTTGATTGAAAAATAAAATTGATATGCAGTTAGTTGCCTCTGATGAATAAGATTGAAAGGTAAATGAATCAAGGTAGGCCATTTTCTGCTTTGATAATAAGCAGACCCTGAATCTCACAAACTTAATGCTGTAATGACACAAGTTTTGTCTTGTTTTGTTTTGTTTTTCAGGCCAGCAGTCTGGCCTGACTGCTGAGCAGCTTGCTTTCACAGGAATGTGATATATGTCCACACTCAATATATACCGAATGTCTGCACTCTATAGCACAAACTGAAAGACTGGAAGATATAAAGGCATGGAGAGCAACGTGGATACTAGAGACAGTGTGGGAGGAGGATAGGAAATGGGGGACTGTGAGAAGAGGGAAGCAAGGGGGAAAAGAAAGAAGAAAACCATTTAAGGGACACAAACATGGAAAATTATCTGTTGATGATAATATATATGGTAATATCATTCATTGAACCAATATACAGAGTATTCAGGATAGGAACATTTATTTGGTATGAACGATCCACAGTGATTGAATGGAAATAAAAAAACCCCACAAATTATAAAAAGTCAATAAATAAATAAAAGGTAATACTTTAGACTAATTAAAAGAAAGAATTCACAAACATAAAAAAAAATAAAAAAAAAAAAACGGAAGAAAAAGCCTCGTAACTTGAGACCTAACTAGCTCAAGCATGTTAACCTTCAAAATCATTACGGAAGAGAAAGAGAGCTTGAAGACTACACAGGGATGTTAGAGCCAGTCTTAGAAGTGGGTTACTTTACTTTTTTTTTTTTTCATGAACAACTATTATTACTTTGTACATTAAAATAGGTATAGATAGAAATGGAGAAAATAATTCCCAGTTGTGCTTGATATATTACCTGGTTATTATAACATTGAATCCATTTTTCTTGTACAAAACTTCTCTCATTCTTCATAATGGAGACTTTGAAAGAGAAGTAAATTATAGCAAAAATTTGTTGGCTATAAATATACCACAGAATACCCTAACAGGTCAAGGATTCAGCATCCAGGGAAGCAAAAAATTGGAACATGCCAGTAAAAAGTCTTAGGAACACACAGAGACATACAGAAATTGTCCTTACTATTTATCTGTTGTTGTTTATATTTTTGTTTGCTTCTTTTTTCTGGTAAAATATACATAACCTGTAATTTATATTGTAATTGTTTTCAAGGATCCAAATTTAATGACATAAGGACATTTACAAAATTCTGTAGCTACCTAGTTCCAGAATTTTCTATCAACCAAAGTGGAAGAGTCATACTCATTAAGTAATCACTTCCCATTTCCTCTTCCCCATTGCAACCAATAATCAGTTTTCTGTTTCTATGGATTTGCTTATTCCGGATATTTCATATCAGTGCAATCATATCTGACCTTTAGTATCTGACTTCTTAGATGATTTAATATGAGTCAATTATGTGATCATAGGCTAATTTTTCTAAAATGTGCCCTCTTCAGACAAAAGTCATTTCAGTCTATGGCCTCTAAAAACCCTTTTTCTCCCTCTGTGCAAAGCATAAGCTATGGGGGGAAAAAAGTAAACATATAAGTAGAAAATTATAATAACACACAGTAAATGCAGTAATAGGTATTTTTATGGAGCATGTGGGGATTATGAAGGGACACAATTATCCCAAACTGAGCAGCCTAAAATGGTTTCAATAAGAGGTGATACCAGGGTTTTGTATTAATGGATTAAAAATTATTAATAAAGCAAAGTGGTCTTGGAGAATAAAACAAGCCATGTAAGGTAGAGAAAATACATTGAAAAAGACACCTGGAGATGCTTTAAACAAATTGTCAGCTCAACAGGTTGCTAAATGAATTATAATTCAAGCAAGAACATAGAACATGCAGGATTAAAGTAAGGATAGTGAAATTAGAAGAATTTGCTTTAGCAAACTGTGATCTCATTCCCATAATGGCTGGAGCCAATCTTTCACTCAAATCAGATCTCACCTCTCTCGAAATCCTCAGTCATATTTAATTAATTCTCACACATTTTAATACTTGAGGATATATTAGTTTATAATCTCCTTTATTCACATTTTATTTCTGTTTGCCACAGCAGATATTATCTCCTTCAAGGCAAAGACACATAGAAGACATCACATTGAATCATAAAGGAGTGTCACTGTCCCTTACAGGCAATGTAAACACAGTCACATCAGGAAAATGGTGAGGTAGAAAGCTGTTATTTAGGGATCAGCAGATTTCATAATGGTTATCTTGATGGACTCCCATGTAGTTGACGTGGATCAAGTCCTAGACCTGATGGCTTAAAACTTGCCAGACATGTGTGTATGCATGTTCAAGATCCTGAGAGGAGAATGGAGGAGGAGGGATTGCAGCATGATCATTCTCCCTGTGGGGTGATTTCTTGCTTTCTGTCTCTCTGTCTCTCTCCAGCAAGCGCACGTGCCTTATAGCAAAAATCTCTCTCTCAAAAAAAAAGCTATTATTTCAAATAAATAATGTACATAATAAGATACCCTGCCTAGGCTAAAATGAAAATTACTAATAATTCTAAGCAATTGTGACCAATGCTTGCTTAAAGACAGGTGTTTTTTTTACCTGTAAAAACATCCCCTCTTCTTTAGTAACTTCAGTCTGCCTCTACTTCATTTTCTGTAGTCTTATTTATTCTGTCAGTCAAAGCTCTTCCCCATCTCTAAGCCAAGAAAAGTGCAGATGAGCCCAGCTGGCTTTGCCACCAGAACTACACCTGGAACAAAAGGACAGCCTCTTCTCCGAGCGCATCAGTGGAGTTTCTTTAAGATGCAAGCTTCTAGGAGAGGTAGAGTCTGGCCAGCAAGTTTGGGCTCACATGCAGCACCACTTGACTGCTCAGACCCTAGTTATTCCCAACCCATGGAGAACATCTAGGGTTGCATCCGCCGCTAGAGAAACACTCCTCCTGAGGCACCACCCATCTAATCTCTGTTCCACCACCTTGAATACTCGCAAAATACAAAATAACCTTTCACCCTCATTCCATGAGTTACCCAGAACTTCTCAACTATTTAGCCAAATCCATATATCCTAGATATAGAAAAGAAAAAGCCATGGTCCTGTGCACATCTTATTTTGGGATTCTAGTCACTGTGGTACACACAAAGATCCTGAAAGAGCCATCTTTAAAAGAAAAATAATGATGATCATCCCAAATACACGTGGTATTTAGCTTCTTTATATCTTGATTACTTTAAAAACAAAGGAAATAAAGGCAGAAAAATACAAACTTTCTTCTGAGTAACAAAGAAATGAAAAAAAAAAACAAACATCGGTTTCTTAGAGAAGTAGAAAAACAGTTGGGAAGGAATGTGGAATTTTACCATACATAATAGATTCAGGTAGCTCTGGGATAATATTTTCTTTTAAAAAAATATTCATTATGCTTGCCTGGAGACCAGAAAATTATTGCTCTTTGGCCAAAAAAAGCAGAGGAAAAATATTGGATTTCATACCATCCATTTCCCTATGCACATACTGCTAGATAACCAAAATAAACATTAAAAAATAAGCAGTGTGTTTCAGACACTTGGAGGAAATAATGTGTAATGGGTAAGACACTCCATTCCTTCTAATAGCTTAAAATGGGAAAAACATGGAAAGTGAGACAATTGGATTTTATATTATTATTAGGAGGAAGGGGGAAGAGGTTTTTGGACCAGTGGTACTCACATTCCCCAGGATTACCACGAAGACAAGGTAGCGTATCTTGAGCATTGTGATGGGTAGGAGAATGGGCTTGGGAACAGGCAACCAAGGCTTGATTCCAGAACATGTCACTCACTTGACTTTGGATAAGATTTTTTTTTAATTTAACAAAGGACACATGAGCTCACCGGAGACAGGCAGAGACAGAGAGAGGTGGAGAGTGAGGAAGTACCCATCCCCTGCCCCACAATGAGGCATGGTCATACTGCAATGCCCCTTCCTCTATTTCTCCATCCAGTTGGAATTTGGGGCCTTACATACATAGGCCCCTGCATGGGTTTAAACCCCTGAACCAGGATTCAAATTGTGGGGTAAGTCATGCGGGATCGGGCTCCCTTAATCACTTACCTAAAGTTATATAAAACTTAATAGTTGGGTCTGGGGCCGGCAGGTGGTGCCCTGGTTAAGATACTAGACTTCCACATGGCCGACCAAGGGTTCGAGTCCCAGAACTGGTATCTTGCCTTCTCACTTTCCCTTTCTCTCTCTCTCTCTGGTCAAATTTTTTAAAAATTATAATAACAAATAAAATAAAATAAATAATTCTTTTAAAAAAAAGTTGGGCCTACAGGGATGCTTCCTACACCATGATGCCTTTTTTTTTTTTTTTGGAGAGGTTTTTGCTATA
>NW_006159447.1:2210338-2224240 GCF_000334495.1 Tupaia belangeri chinensis | reverse complement strand
TTCCCTACAGTATCATTTTGTTCTATTACCTCATCACTTTACTTCCTTTTTAATCACTTCTACTGACAAGAAACTCACTCATTCCCAAACATGCCAGCCATTTTCAGAAAACTTTCCAGGGTTTGTAAACTTTTTGGTAAAGCATCAGATAACAAATACTTTTTTAAATTTTTTATTAAATTTATTTCTTTTTGTATATGTATTCAATCACATTGTTTAGCTTAAAATGTGAACATTTCAATATGTGAACATTTCTCCCCAGTCCCGTTGATCAAAATATCATTTTCACAATTGCTAAGTCATAGAACCAATCCAAATGCCCCCGTATGGAGGAGTGGATTGAAAAACTGTGGAACATATTTTGATCAACCAATACTTTTGACTCTGCAGACCACACATTGTCTTCACCGCTACTTGTGCTGCTTTGGCTGCTTCAGTAACTTTTTTTTTTTTTTTAAGAGGTTTTTGCCTCAGGGCACATGTGCTTCCCAGAGAGAGATGAGGCAGTGAGAGAGAAAAAGGGAAATCACCTGGGGGTGGGAGGGCGCGGCCACACCAAAATCCCTTTTCCTCCATTCTCTTCCCAGGATCTTGGGAATCATACACATAGATGTGCGCAGCATGATTTTCAAGTTAGCAGGTCCAGGACTCAAAATGCACTGGGCCATCTGAGAGTCCAGCAACATAACCACTACACTACCTGCTAGCCTCTCAATAACTCTTTAACATAAAAACCATACTCTACTGTCAGTACAAAGAAAAACAGGCTGTGAACAACTCTTAACCTGTCACAGCTTGCCAGCTCCTGCTCTAAACCATGATTAATTCTCCCTAGTGTTAAGCCCAAACCTAACCCATTCTTAAATATTTCCATCCTGAGGCCTCGTTAAATATAAGCAAATATTATATAATCTGTCCTTGAAATTCTACTACAAGTTTACCATTCTGTCAACTCTGTGAGCTGTATATTAATATCCCAATTTATAGACAGGAAAATGAAGACTTAAAGATGTCAAGTAACTTGTTTCAAGTTGCACAGCTAGTTGGAGGGGCAAAGAGGGATGGGATCCAGGATATAAGAACCAGAGCTTCAGGAAACTCTTTCTACTCTGAAGTTGCATGTCGCCCCCAGAGACACACAAAGATGCTGGAGTTCTCTTATTCTGACAGCTCTTGAAACAACTGCCAAAACTCACAGATATTCTCTTTTTCATGTTAAACATAATCTGACTTCTGTTGCTCAAATAACATGGTTCTAAATCTTACCATGGGGCTCATTCTCCTTTAAGTAAGTCCATTTTTAAGTTTGCTTCCTCCTTAATAGCTGCAGCTAATATTGATCTTTCCTTCTCTTACTGATCAATACAATTTTGCTTTATACATAGAATGTAGGATATGGATTTATGCAGACATATATTTGGGCATAGAATTATAATAATGATTTAATTCTATCTGACTGCCTTTTTAATGTGCAAGGCACATACATTTAAAGCTTTATTTTATTCTATCCTAATTATTACAAGTTCTGCCTGTGTAAATTTTCTATTCCCTAAATTAATGTAAATTCTTTGAGATGTGTAATAGAAAAAGCAAAACTACTCTCTAATTACAAACAGTTTCTCAAAAGTGAATAACGGATCTTCAAATTGCCACCACATCCGAATAGAAAAAAATCTGGAGAATGTCATGTTGAGCATCTAAGAGGACCCTCAATAACCCCTACATCTAGGCATGATCTGTGTAATTCTCTCCCCTTGAGCATGGGCTAGACCTAATGATTACTTCTAACAAGTCGTGAGGTAAAAGCGATGGGATGTATGGGGCCAGCATGTGGTGTGGTGCTGGAGGCTCTGGACTCCCACATGACTGATCCTGTTTCATGTCTTAGACCGGGCAGCTTGCTGGCACTCGGACCTGACACTTTCTCTGTCTCTCTCTGGTGAGTGCATGTACCCTATAACAAATGAAAAAACAATAATTAAAATTAATCAGTCTTTAAAAAAAGTGAGGGATGTCAGTTCCAAGACTGCTTTTACAAAGTCTGACTGCCACCTCTGTTTCTGTCCACCTTTCTCTCTCCTTCATTGTTCCCTCACTAGCTTGCTCTGATAGAGTCAGTTGTTCTGATGCAAACTCCTCTATAGAACGGTCCATGCGGCAAGCTACTGAGACTAGCCTCCAGACAAAAACCATCCAAGAACTGAGGCCCTCCGTCTAATAGCCTTTACGGAAATGAGTGCTGCCAGCAACCATGTGGGTGAGCTTAGAAGTGCACCCTTCCCCCGGGATGCCCTGATATGGCAGCAGCCCTTGAGGCTGTGCTTGGAACCCTGTGAGAAAAGCCTGAACTGAAGTCTAAACAATGTCTAGACTGCAGACTCTCAGAAACTGTGAGATAAGCAGGTGGCATGGTGTTTAAGGTTCTAGACTTCCACATGGCCAACCACAGTTTGAATCCCAGACCTGGCAGCTTGAAAATCACACCAGGTGCATGTACGTGTATGCTGAAAATTCCAGAAGAATTGAGGGAAAAGGACTGCTGCAAGGCCATCCCCTCTGGGGGTTGATTTCTCATTTTCCCTCTCACTGTCTCTGTCTCTCTCCAGTGATAGCACACACCTTGTGAAAAAACGTTTTAAAGAAAAAATGATAATTGTTGATTAACTAATGGTTGTGTGTAGATGATACACACAATATTCGGTTTAATGAAAAGTATTGATCCCACTTAGTGGGCAAGCGTTTTTTCTTTTTGCTGGCAAAGATGTTCTGGAACGAGACAAAGGCAGTACAATGCTGTGATTGTACCAAATGTCATGAGTTGTAAAATTCAAAGTAAATATTACGTCTTGTGAATTTTACCTCATTTTTTTAAAAAGCAGCATAAGACCTAAGCAAAGAATCTGGAGGACAATAGTAAGATAGGAGAAAAATGAAAGTTTACATGAAACACCTACAAGAAAATAATGCATAACAACAAATGAAGACTATGATAAAAATTTGGCACAAATTGCTCAACAAATCTATCACCTCACAAACAAGAAACAAAATTGTCAAATGAATCCATCACTTCCCAAGCAAGAGACACATGTAGAGATCCCAGGGTTTAGTTGGAAAAGGGCATGATGGGAATAAAGAAGCTGAAATCATGTAGCAGCACTAGGTAAATGAAGCAGAAACAATATGTTTACTATGAGAAAAAGAAAATAACACGAGGGATTTAAAATTGCTGTTTTCATTCTAGAACTATTTAACCCTTCAAGAAATGTGAATGTATAATGTGATTTTAAAGTAAGCATCAAAGAACCCCCCAAAAAGAAAAGAAATATCTTTAAAACACTAACAAACATTTTGTGCAGCTGAAAATAGACTAAGGGATTGGGGTCAGCAGGTGGCATAGTGGTTAATGAATCCCATGAATCCCACATGGGTGCTCATGCAGTTTGAGTCCCTGGATGCTTGAAACTCACACTGGGCACATATACATGCTTGCCCAAAATCCCAGGAGAAGAATGGAGGAGAAGGGATTGCTGCATGGCCATCCCCCCCTGCCCCCCAGGGTGATTTCTCCCTCTTCTCTGTCTCTCTAGTGAATGCATTCACCCTATGGCAAAAAAAAAAAAAAAACCTCTTATAAAAAAGAGTAGACTAAGGGTAACTAATTCTGAGCTTTATTTTTTTCTTTTTTTATATGCCAAAAGTCATCAAAGTAAAGTTTAAAATATAATGTAAATATACACATATTTTCTTGATTTAGTTGCAGTGTTCTGAAGTACTTACGTAAGGATATCACTCATCTTTAAACTGTTTTCAATCATCATGTTATATATTGTATATTTAGCTGCTTCTTCTAAGGTACTTTGAGCCCCAAGGTTAGAAACCACTCGTGGATGAGTGGTGAGCAATGGGCGATGCAGGGCATGCATGCATAGGTGAGCCTGACACCAACAAGCCAAAGCCTGCCTTGGCCACCATTCCCACTGCACAGTGGCTAAGGGGTGAGAGTGCCTCATCAGTCTCTCTAAAGACTGGGAATTTCACAGGAGCTGACTCAGGGTGCAAGAATTATTTAAAATACACCTCGCAGCAACTGCTCTTAGTTCATCCATGGGATCAGCCTTGGAGATAGTACCACTCTGGGGTTTCCAGAAGGATTTATCCTTTCATCCCTTTATTCCTGGTCTCTCCAACTCTTTTTCTACACTCTCACTTATGCTTCCACACAAAATCCCCACATAATAACCCTTAGTAACTGTTTCAGAATCATAGTTCTTCTCATATTAAGAAGCCAAACCTGGGGCCAACAGGCACTATGGAGGATAAGATGGCTGGATCTCAGGCCAATGGCATGGTTCAAGTCCCAGATCTGGCAGCTCAAAAATTATGCAGGGGGACAGTAGGTACTGTGGTGGTTAAGTCATTGAACTTCCACATGACCGACTGTGGTTTGAGTCCTGGATCTGCCGACTTGCTTCCTCTCTCTCTCTCTCTCTCTCTCTCTCTCTCTCTCACGTCCATGTGCCCTGAAGCAAATTTTTAGTAATAATAATAATGTTAAATTAAATTAAATAAGTAATTATTTTAAAAGTAAAGTCAATCCAGGAGTGTGTGCATGGGTGTCCAGAATCCTGAGAGAAGAATGGAGAGAATGGATTGTGGTATAGCCATCCCTACTGGGAGGTGATTTCTCACTTTTCCTGTGTCTTTCCCTCTCCAATGAGTACCCATGCCCTATAGCAAAAGCTAAATAATAACAATAATAAAAAGTCAAACCAGGCCAGGCCAGCTGGTGGTGTGGTGGTTAAGGCAGCTGGGTCTCACATGGCCAACTGCATGGTTCGAGTCCTGGACCTGGTGACGAGAAACACGGTCAGAATATGTGAATGTGTGCCTGAATCCCAAGAGGACAATGGAGGAGAAGGGATTGCTTCATGACCATAACCCCTGGGGGGTGCTCTCTCACTTTATCTCTGTCTCTTTCTGGGGAGTGCATGCATCCACTAGCAAATTTTAAAAACTAAACAAAAGGCTAACCCATTAACAAAGGGGGTATTAGGGGTTGAAGTGTGCCTTCCTTAATTCATACGCTAGAGGGCTGACCCCTTGTACCTCTAAATGTGACCTTATGTGGACATACAATCCCCACAGAGGTACTGAAGTTAAAGTGGAGACATCAGGGTGGGCCATAATCCAATATGACCTCGGTCCTTACAAAAGGTAGAAATTTGGGGCCAACAGGTGGCCTGGTGGTTAAAGCTCTAGACTCCCACATGGCTGACCATGGGTCAAGTCCTAGACCCTGTGGCTTAAAAATCACACCAGGCACATGTGTGTACATGCCCAAAGTCCCAAGACAAGAATGGAGGAAAATTGACTGTGGCATGGCCATCCACCCTAGAGAGGTATTTCTCACTTTCTCTGTCTCTCTCTAGCAAGCACATGTGCCCTATAGCAAAAACCTTAAAAAAAATCAATAAATAAACAGAAATTTGGGCACAAACATAAGCATAGAGGCAAAAATGATGTCAAGGAGGCTACGGACAACCCATGGAGAGAAAGCCAAGGACAGATCCTTGTCTCACAGCCCTTTAGAAGGACTTAACCCTGCCAATACCCTGGATTTTAGACTTCAGGTCTGTGTGATAGTATATTTTATTTATTTAAGCCACCCAGTTTGTGGTACTTTGTTATAGCAGACTTAGCAAACCAACATAGGAATTGTTAGCCTTTTCTTTATGGAGAAAGGACTCTTTTTCAGAACAGCAATTCTTGTGATTTTTTTTTTTAAATTGTAATGTAACAAAGAAAGGTCAACTGCCCTCTCTCCCCCCAAAATAAGGTCCATTATAATATCAAAATATATCACCATGGTATAATGAGAAATATGTTTTTGTCTTTGTTTCTAGTTCCTAGCACAGAACTTTTGGACTTTCTAGAATGATAGATAAATCTTTTATAATATGTTCCTTTTAACTGTACCTAAGTTTACACTAGTAAGGTGACTCTCAGGGCCCTTCAGGATGTGGGCTGGTCTCCAGAAAAACCAAAGCGTGATCAGAGTTTGCACTGACACCATCTGAGGATACAAAAGAGGCTGGAAATTTAGTCCAGTCACTAAGGGTCAATTATTTAATTAGTCATGTCCATGTAATGAAACCTCCATAAAAACCACTGAACAACTGGGTTCAGAGAGTTCCTGGTTTGTTCTAGTTTATTTTGTTGCCAAATAACAGAAAATAACTGAAACTGAGTGACTTACAATGGCAGAGGCTTATTCAGCTTATGGTTAGGAGGTACAAGGTCCAGAGGTCACCGCTGGTGGGTTCTTGCAGAGTCCCAAGGAATCAAGTCAGAGGGACAGAGCAGAGCAGAGTAACTCTGCATGAGTCTGTTCTGGTTTGATTCCTTCTCCTGATAAACCCATGAGAACTCAATCATAAAGTCCCTGCTCTGATCACTAATCACTCCTTTGGCCCTGACTTTCAACACCATGAAGGTATTACTTTTCCTCACAACCAATCTCAGTGCTTGAATCTGGGGAGAGCACAAACCATAATATGGCTAGTGGCCATCTTGAGGAGCAAGAAGAGTGGTCCACCCAGAGAGGGCATGAATGCTCCATGACTCCCCATGTCTTCTGCTGAGTGTCTCTTCAATTTGTCCATGTCTCAGTTAATCCTTGATACTAAACCAGTGACAGTTAGCAAAGCACTTTCATGAGTTTTGTCATTCTAGTATGTTATCTACCCTCAGGAGGGAATTGTGGGAACCTCTGAATTTGTAACCAAGTCTGTCAGAAGTGCAGGTAACCGAGGAACCCAGTATTTGAGACTGGCATCTCCACTCCTCCATTTCTCATTTCAATATTTCGGACACCCACACTCCTCTCACCGCACAGGCAGCCGTGTGGGACCCGAAAACCTGTGGGACTGAGTCTTTACACCTTGGAATCTGTTACTAACATGGGGTAGTGAGCATCAGAATAGAATTGAATTGTTGGATGCCCAGCTGCTACTTGAAAATCAAAGAATGAGAGTAACAAACATCCCTATCCAGTAACACAAATAACAAGATTATAGTCATATTGTTACTTATTCATGTAAGATTTAAGGGCCCTTTACTGTAAAGGAGGTTCTTACTGCTGCCTCTCCAACCCTCAAGGATATGAGGGAAAATGAGGGGAAAACTACTTCCCCAGAAACCCTAGCCCAAGTCCCTGAAGGAGACCCAGTGCTTGTGCTCCATCTTAAGCCTCCAGATTCCTACAAAGCCTCCTTGAAACTCAGCTCTCAGCAGCTTGTGCCTGGGCAGCAGCTGGGTGCAGACAGGAAGAGTGGGAGAATGCGGCTAAGGTCAGGAAGGAAAACAACCTGGCTTAACCTCCCACCAGCTCTTCCTTTCTTCTCCCTCCTACTGTTCTTCAAGGACTTTTTTTTCTCCCTTTGGACAAGAACTTAAGGTAGGATGAAATACAAATTACTAGTTGGAGACCACTGCAGTTTTTAAGTCACCCACAATTCTCACCTCCAAGCCAGTTAGATTTCCCTGAGCCAAGTCGATTTCCTTTCACCACCACTGTATATTTATCCTACATGAGTACCCCACCCCCAGTCCCCTCACCTCCAGAATCATGAACACCAGCCCCATGACTCCTCCTTGCTCATCTTCTGATTTTGACCTGCTGGATTTGTAATTTCTTCACCAGACTTCTTAGGACTTTCTACGGCAGATTGGTGCAGATGAACAATTGTAGAGCTTGTGTTTAAGTTCAGGGTAGATATGGATTCAAATTCTTCTCTTGAAAAATAGGGATTGTAATTCAATGACCTGATAGGTTTAATTTTAAGATCAGCTAGGTGACCTCTGTCCTTCATTATAGTTACGTAAATCATTGAAATCATGTAACTTTGAAGGTAACCTTAGAAGTTAAACTGCTAAAATACAACTTAACTATTTTTTTTATGCTCATAAGAATGAATATATTATGACTTAGAAACTAATGTTAACCTGAATGGAGTAAACTCTACAGGCAGGAAGGGACAGTTTAATATTCTACATTCATTCCTCCTCTCCCCAAGATTTTAATGGCTATGTTACAACAGAGTGGTTATATGAGCAGACACCTGCAAAGAGATTTTCCTTTGTTCTTCTTAGGAGCTTTCATTAGTAAACTTTAATGTGCAAAGTACTTTACAAGTTACAATGCTGAAATCATGTCTTATCCACTTTATGAAGGATATAAGAAAATTTTAGAGTAATTCTTACTATATATACTCAATTTTAACCTTATACACTGATTTAGAATTCAATTTTTTAGTAAATATTTAGCTATTGTTTTAATAAATCATATAAAACAGAATATAATATAATAAATCATATATAACAGAATATATAACAGAATATACATACATGTTTGGTATTTGATGTTTTTTCAAATATCCAGGGTAACATATGCTTTATTTTCTTTAAAAAACAAAATGGTCAGAAAGCAAGTGCATTCACCAGAAAGAGAAAGAAGGAAAAAAAGAGAGAGAGAGAGAGAAAGTGAGAAAGCATCCCACCCTGGAGAAGGTCATGCCACAATCCCTTCTCCTCCATTCCTCCTTTCAAGATTTTGGACACCCACACAACTCGCACTGCACAGTCAGCCAAGTACCTTAACTACTGCATCACCAATGGGCCCAGGAGTAATCTATTCTTGCAACACATAAAGACAACACTACAAAAAGTAGATAAATTTGCTAGCTGCTAGGATTCTCACAACATCCTCACCCTGCATACACACATGCAAAGTAACCAGCCTGGTGGGTGTCTTTGTAAACCATTTTCCCCATCAAATGTATACAGGCACATGTATATACACAACTTTAGGATTATTATTGTTTTAATAAAATAGAATCATAGTATGTACATTATTATACAATGTGCACTTTTTTCACGCACTATAAATATTCCATATGCCAGTAATAGATATATACCTAAATAAATTTATTTTATCATACTTTATACATACAGTATCACTGATTTTTTTAAAATACATTTACACTGATAGCTCTAAAAGAGAGATAGGACCATGGGATTTTGCTTTCAAAGGATTAGAATTCTTTTGGTATTTTTTGTTCGTTTTTCATTTAATCACCATACATCTTTACAGTGTGCAAAGCATTTTTTTTCTCAGCACAAATACAGGGTACATCATTATCCTATACATTATCATCAATAATTAAGTTTTCATTTTTGGGTCAAGAAAATGTATCTTTTCCCCCCATGTTCCCCTCCCTCCCCCTCTTCCCCATTCCCTATTACTCCTCCCACACTAAGTCTAGTATTCACAGTTGCCCTTCCTGCTATTATATCTTTCAATCTTTCAGTTTCTTCTATATAGAGCAGACATTTGATATATATTGAGCAGGGACATACAAAATACATTCTCCCACTCTGAGGGTTGTCTTCTCACTCTAGTTATTGTTTCTTTTGCTGTGTAGATTTTCAGCCTAATATAGTCTCTTCTCAGGTGGAAATCTTTCTCTGATCTCCAGGAATTCCCCACTAGGGCAGGTCCCTTCCCACTGGGACCAGGCAGTTGTGGTTTGACCTTTTAAACCTTTCTCCCAGGCCTGCCAAGGGTACTCAAGGCTGATAGAGAACTTGTTTTCCCTCCAAAAGCAGAGACAAATATCCAAAGGCTAATAAAAAAAAAAGAAAGAGAGAGAGAAGAAAGGAAGAGAAAGAAGAAAAAAGAAAAAGAAAAAGGAGAAAGAAAGAAAGGAAAGAAAGAAAGAGAGAGAGAGAGAGAAAGAGAAAATAGAAAATTCCCAGGAATCTGAGGAGCTTTGAATGTGCACTTCCTATTAAATTACTTAGGAGGTACTGAATAAGCTCTTTCAATAACCTCATGTAAGCCTAATTACTGTTTCAAAGACCTTATTTTCAAATACAGTCACTTTCTGAAATACTAGGAAGTTGACTTCAGTATAAGAAGTTTAGGGGGACATAATTCATCAACCCTTTACAGTAACCTAAACAGTCTAATCATTAGAATTCCACTCCAGGTAAATTTAACCAAAAGAGGAAAAAGTTCCCCCTATTTCTTTGAATAAGATAGCCTTAACACATTCTGTGGTTAACAAGAGAATCTTCTATAGGGACAATGACTCTTCCGGAAAACTCCACAACCAACAGAGGATGCTGCAGCAGGACCACAGCAGCTAAAGGAAAATCATCTCCCTATTGGTGAGATTCTAATTACAGGTAATGCTTACATCACATATATAAATGTGGACTGCCAAATTGTGTGTCATTAGCCACTGGCTCAGCTCAGGACTTAGTTTGGATTTATCACCACTTGGTAAGGTTTAGATGCAGGGATTCTTTCCATCAACCCAGTGCACCCACCCAGTGTTCAGGGCCTTTCATTTTGAGGGTGCCTGGGTGTTCAGAGGCCCAGGTAGCCTGATTGCACCTCCTAGTTACTTCCCCTTAGTTTTATGACCTATTGCAATGTCCAAGTTTCTCAAGAGGCATTTCCTCTCTGCTCCCCTAGCACCACCATTCTCTGTTTGTTGTGCTAGTGGTTTTCCACATTAAACCTTTATGGGCCATTAAACCCAAAGCCAGAATCATTAGCAACTGAACAGTCTCCTTTCTTTTTTCCTTAAGGGCAAGAAGAGATTAAAATTCAGACTTTCCTCAAAAATGAAGAGAAATATTTTTCTGTCTTTGTAATATAGCAAAGAGAAAAAAAATGTTGCTTCCATATTGAAATATTCTGACATTCAGATGCAGCCAGAGTTGAATATGCAAAGTATACACCATAAATGACCCCCAGGGAGACTTGCCAAACATGGGCAGAATTTACTTCGCTAGCACTTATAATTGTTCCATCTAATACTTGCTAACATCGGTGACTAAAATGAACTCCTTTGGAGCACCTAAGAACCTGACATTTGCAGATGGACTCCACGCTGCAATCCTCTAGTCTCCACTGGTTTTTGCTACTCACTAAGGTTTACAGCTAAAGTCAGACATGCCTTCATGAGTAGGTATATATCAGCTGTGCTTGCTATTGAGTGTCTTTAAACTAAGATCTTTAGTGATTTGATAAAACGTGAAAAAAAGAAAGGTATGGAAAACAACTGTACGTACCATAGACAGTGTGAGGGATGGGGAGGAGTTGGCAGAAGGTGAGAGGTAGGGAATCAAGGAGGGAAAAAATAAAGCAAAATATGAAAGAAATCATAAATAGAAAATTATTTGTTGTATACTGGATGGAAAAAAATCTCATTTTGTATACTGTATTGATGTAGAGTGAATGACTGTAAATAAATAGATAAATTAATAAATTTTTAAAAAAGAACCTGGCATTGAATGGCACTATTAACTTGGTCCAGGTGAGGCAATCAGTCCTAAGAGAAATTAAGTCATGTGGACTCAACAGAAGAGAGAAAGTCTGCGAGCTGATTCAGATAGGAGAGTAAGGACTTATCTGATAGTACACAACAAGGTTTCAGATGTTAAAAAAGAAATAAACTCCATTTCTAAATGTTAGAAGGCATATACAGGCTAGCCAATTGGGCTCTAGGGGAGCTGAATTTACCAGCTCACAAAGCTAATCTGATATGACAGGTAAGTGAACTGCAGGTAAGATGATAAGGACACAAAGATGCCACCAAGCTGTGTTAGTGACACATACCCGGTTTCCCTTGAGTTGTGAGCCAGCACATTCTCTAGCAATATGAGTATTAATAAGCCCATTTATTTCTATTTTATATGTCTTTTGTTTTTAAGATTTCTTTAAAAATTTACTTAACAGACTTTTAGAGCTGTCATAGTTTCATAGCAAAATTGAGCAGTAAACAGACTTCCCACCCTCTCAAATGATATACATCGTCTTTGTAGAATTTGAAATAGTAAACACAATACTGATACCTACCCAAATTTTAAATTTTTTTAAATATATATTTATATTTCTCCTAGGGGACAAAGAGAGAAGGAGAGAAAGAGAAACATCTCCGACACTGTTCGTATGCCATGATCCTCTCCAATCCACACGTGTGCCCCAGTGTGCTCAGGGGGATCCTAGGACACACACCCTATGGTGGGTCCATCCCATGTAGGTCCAGCTGAGCCACCACTGTGCCACAGAGTAGCCCCTAAAATATTTTATCAGAAAAGTAGTCATCATTCCAGCCTGGGATTTTAGATAATGATATTGGAGAAAGGATGGAGAAATTAGTGTTTGGTCTCAATTTTGACCTTGTTCTGGGATCATCCAGCTTAGGTTCCAATGCCTGAGATTAATAGGTTTGGAATGCAACATTAGGATTTTCCAAAGTCATTCAAGTGATTTTAAATGTGTATAGATTTAGGGCCAAGGAGCTAGAGGTTCCACCAAAACAGGGAATATTAGACACAATTAAATGTCTAATCTTTACTTCACCCTGCCTGGAGTTTTCTCTCAGCTTAGCATCCAATGAGGTCAGTATGTGCAAAAAAAAAGGAGCAAAGGCACCATCAGTCCTCACCCTTGAGCTGTGAACATCACATCAAATCCCCCCTGGAGCCCTGGCCATAGTCACAGCATACTAACCATAAGCTATGCCTTCAGTTTCAAGAAAAAAGCTAGTCTGCTTTTATTTTCAAACCCTTAAAGCTAATTTCTTCAAAGATGGGTATTGATTTTTCATTTTATTCTGGAAATTTTCTACCAGAATGAAGGGACGGCATAGGTTTTAGCAATTCTCTTTGGAGTCTTAAAATCATGCATAACTAGTTACTGACTGACAATCTCACTGACATCTGACTCTTTACAATTTTCTATTTATACATGGAGCCAGCAGTTGGGGGAAAAAATGGAAAGAGGACAGTCCATTTGCCCTCTAAATTTCCATTTGAATAAAATCCTCTAGATTCCTGAAGCCTTTTATAAATAAACCTCAGAGACTCCATATGAAGTAGACTTTTGTTTTATTGTTCTGAAAACTTTTAAATCCTTTCTTTCTTTTTCAGATCTAGTTGTATCTTGTCTCTGGTTTGGCCATGACCATTTAGCTGTTGGCAATAGAGGGAGTTATTGATCTAAATTGCCAATCTACGAGAGAGACTGGCATATGTAGAAAATTCAGGGTTTAGGATTCACATGGATTAATTGACTTTGACTAGCTGTGCACATACCAGTAAGTTAATCTGTCTCACTGATGATTTATTCATGATTACAATGAATAATTACAAAACTTACCTTTTCAGGTTATAAAAATTCAGTGATGTTATTTTATTTATTTATTTGATTGGTTTTGGATAGCTTTTTGCTATAGGGCGCATGCACTCTCCAGAAAGAAAGAGATAGAGACAGTGAGAAATTACCCCCCGAGAGGGAATGGCCATACCATAATCCCTTCTCCTCCATTCTTCTATCGGGATCTTGGCACACATGCACACATGCCCAGCATGAGTTTAAGCCACCAGGACCGGGACTCGAACTGCGGTCGACTACATGGAAGTCCAGCGACATAGCCATTATGCCAACCGCTGGTCCCCAGTGATATTATCTTAACCACCTACTGCAGACAGTAGTTCTTGTGGGTTTCTTTTCTTTTATTTGAAGCATTCACTTGAAATATTTAACTAGCCAATAATCTTAATATTCAATGCAACTGGCCAATCTAAATCTTCTGTTCTAAATTTTCAGTTCTAATATTTAGGCTGATTGAGAATTAATCTAGCTCTTGGGAAAGATATGAGGAAAATGGCAGTCTTATGCATATATCATTAAGAAACAATTTACCAGAAGAAAATAAAATCTTTAAATTATATGCACTTCGACCTTAATTATTTATCTCAGGAAGATATTAGGTCACTGGGAAAATCATGGCATATTTTTCTATGTAAAGGCATGTCAAGACTTTC
>NW_006159447.1:2187395-2210307 GCF_000334495.1 Tupaia belangeri chinensis | reverse complement strand
CCTACAACCCAATAATTTCAAAGGTGTAAAGATGTATGTATAGTTTTATTATACCAGTTGTACAGCTATTAGGACTAATAGGAATTGGTTTAAATACCTATATCTGTACAAAGAATATGTGCACAATGATGTACTTCTATTTATTGACTTAAAAAGATATCCACCCAAAAAGTATGTGTCCATAGATGCCTCAACACATACTACATACATATGTATACACATGCCCACGAACATATACCATATTATGGCTGCATTGTGTAGAAATGTTTCAGTAAATATAGAAGCATCTGGAAGACAATATACAGTCACTGGTGACAAACCTTGTAAGATTGGATCACTTAAAAATATTTTCTGCATTTAAAAAATTTTCTTCAGTGCTTATGGTTCCTGTTTTGAAGTTCCTAGAAGCAGAATCTAACAGTGACTCCTGAACAAATACTTTTTGAGGGCGAATTCTTATAAAGAACTTGCATAGAGGTTGGCTCTGTAGTCTGGTGGTTAAGGGAACCAGATTCCATATAGGCGAACATATAGTTCAAATCCCAGCCCAGGCAGATTGCAAACCATGCTGTGTTGTGTGCATGAGTGCCCTAAATCCCATCAAGATGAAAAAATGGAGAAGAAGGGATTGTGGTGTGACTACATCACTCTATTCTTTCACTGGTGGCCTGTTGGTATAAAAATTCTAAAGTGACAAGTGACAGCCATAACTTTGAGCTTAACGAGACTGAAGCTGCACCCCTTTGAGAAGTGTCTGCTCTCTTAGAGCCTGAGGCTGTGAGACAGAAACATAGAGGCTCCTAGTGGACATTGCGAATGCCAGTGAATGAGAGCACTCCTATCTCCATCTCTTCATTATGCTCCCATGTTCACTCTGTCTCAAAACCATTTAATAGTCATTGCTTTAAGACATCTCTCAGGAGGATGAGGTTATCTCTGAGCTGACAGTCAGCTGCTAGTTTAAGTGTCTGGTCCACCACTTTGTCAGACTTACAGTATCTGGATCCTGTGATAAAGCCAGTGATGTCATGTCTCCACAGCCACACTTACTTTTTCATACAATGGTCTCTTGGTCTTAGGCATTGTCAGTGGTTGCATGGAGGCTGCTCAGGGTGTGGGAGTGGGGGTAATCCCTGAGCAGGGCAAGAGCCATTAGCAACCAGCACTCACAGCAGCTAGCACACAGGTGCGACAACTCCTTAACGGGCATCCAGGCAGAAACCAGGAATGTGTATACTAGTGAATATGGTTTCTATAACCAGAAAAATAGCAATAAAACCATAATAAAATTTTGACATTCATCATTTTTAAAATGCATCTTTACCTATAATTTAAACCCAAACAGTACATGAATGTTTACATCCTTATCTTTCATTCTGGAGAATCAATAATGTCTAAAATTGATGTCAAGAAGTAGAACTATAAGGTATTATTTAGGAAAATTTAAATTAGACCTTAAGAATAAGCACTCAGATTAGTAGAGGAAAATACAAATTTTATACAATTAAGTGAATTAAAAAGATATATGTACCAAAAGTAGATAATGAGCAATAGTTTTTCTTGGAAGTCTCAAACTAAGTGAAATTTTAATAAAATATAGCCATCAAGAGGGACATTCCACATACAGAGGAACAAAAAAAGAGATCTTCAGTTTCAATGTCTAAAGATCATACTTCAGTCAGCAAGATGATATTTTATAAATATCTACAGCGTTCACTGAAATTTCTTCTACAATATCAAATACCTATTTGAAATAACAACAAATTAACAGGTTTCTTACCAACTGCTCAACAGCTGGTTAAGAAACCAAATGTTTAAATCTTTATCTGGCAAAGTTCCCCCTGACCAGATTAAAGTTAAATTGGCCTTCCTCAAATGACACTTTCAGACTTGTATACTTATATATGTATACTTTCAGGAATACACAAAGGCCATTTTTCCATGTTAGAAGGGTAAGAAATCCATATTTCTTTCAGTTTTACCTTGTTTATTCTGTTCTCCCTTGATAGACACCAAGCTGTCAGGTAAGCTGGCTTTGTAGATTTCAAAAGCCACAATAAATCGTAAATTATAACGTCCCTTTCTCCTTCTTTATTTAGTTCATGCATTCATTTGCCTGTTATTGTTGAGAACTTCTGTGTGTCCATGTGCAAGGAATGTGTGGTGGAGCTGCGTCACAGAGCAAAACAGACATGGTTTCCATATCGCTGAGCTACAAGTGTGGTCCAGGAGTGTGGTAGATTAATCCAGGGCTGCACCCCAAGGTAAGTATGTTGGAGTATTTTAAATGTTAAATGTATTGGTGTTCATTTCTCAAATCTGTATGGGTCATTGTTAAGGGTACTTCTCCAGGTGACATAGCGTGAAAAAAATCTTTGTGTTTCCAACTTTTATCATGTTTATAGGCTGGTCATATTCCTGGAGAGATCAAACTGAAATTCAAAACTGAATAAATATCATTTTTACATATCAAAAACACCCTGAAATAATAAATCCTTGTTTAGAGATCAGTCCATATAATCTTAAATTGGTATTTTTCTGTAACTATACATTCACATGCTTAAATATAGCAGATCTATTTTCTAAATGTTAACATGCAAATTTTAAAAATCAGGCTTTATCGTTTAGAAGAGTTTTAGATTTATGAAAAAATTAAGAGTACAGAGCATTATTGTAATATTCTATACCCGGTTTTCTTATTAAGCTCTTAAATTAGTATGGTACATTTGTTATAATTAATGAACCAATATTGATCCATTGTTATTAACTGAAGTCCATAATTTGTTTGCATTTTCTTACTTTTTACCTTTTTTTGTTTTTTTGTTTCCTTTGTTTTCTGTTCCAGCATTCTATCTATGATACCATACTGCCATTAGTCATTGCCTCTCCTTTGCCTCCTTTTAGCTGTGACTGTTTCTCAGATTTTTCAGTTTTTGATGACCTTAACAGCTCTAAGGAGAGCTGGTCAAATGCTGTGTGGATGATGTTTCTCTTTTTGAATTAATCTGATAATTTCTTTCTCATGAGGCTGAGATGATAAACTTCAGGTGAGAAGATAGCAGAGGTCAAGTGCCTTCTCATCACATCCCACTGATGATACGTATGCACCACAGGCCGTCATTTGTGATGCTGACCTCCCTCACTTGGCTGAGGAGCACTTGCCATTTCTCCCCTGTCAAGCTGTGCTCCTTCCCCTCTTTCTGTATTGTGCTCTTTGGCAGGAAGTTAGTATCTAAAGCCCAGATCTAAATCAAAAGATATTCTCCCCAACTCTGAAAAGGAGGAGTAGTTACATAAATTATATGTCTTTATCAGTGAGGTACATTTCTTACAAGCAACTTATAGAGAAATCCTGTTTTTCTCCTCCTCTTCCTCCTCCTCTTCTTCTTTCCACTCTTAAAATTATCCACTGTTCTTATTTTTTTAAGAATAATTTAACTTTTTTTTAATTTATTCTAATTTGACCAGAGAGGGACAGAGCCATATGGAAATCCAACACCCTTAACCACCACACCATCTGCTGGCCCCCAAACCATCCACTATTCTAATATGAAAAATATTGCACATATCTATACAAACTGGTGAGGATGTGCCTTATACCTGTGCTGAAACAGAGCCGAAAACAAGTTATAAAAAGAATATTTCTTTCATGATAATTGTAAAACTAAGGCAGTTCTACTTATCTAGCAAAGTGATTTGGGAAACGTTTTTTATCATAAATCTCTTTTTGCTTGCTATCCCTCACAACCTCAGGGATTGAAAGGCTAACTCTAGTTTTTTCATTTCATATGAATTTTTCCTCATCATTTCTTTCTACTTATAAGCTCCTGTTTATACTGTTGTTCTAGCATGTCTCCTCCTCAAAGATCATTTTTAATGTCAATTTGTGTCTTTTTCACTGAACTCTGAGCACTCAGGTAATATTTGTTGTGCTCACTTCACATTTCTTGAAGTAGTGCTCTACGTAGAACCATTTCTCAATAGATACTCATTGTGTTGAAATGAATCATCTCAGGTCTTAACCAAGAATAACTGATAGTTGTGTTTATTTATTTACGACTCTCACTTTCATCCTGTTACCTCCATATCTAGCACTTACTTTTGTTTTAAAGTCATAATCCCCTGCAACTTATGGCATTAAATCATCAATGAGGAAGAAATACTGTTTAAGGCAACTAGGCACTTCATGGGTCTACTCTGAGCCACTCACTATAACAAGACCCTGCTCAAGCATTCCTGTCTAGTATTGGTTTATATTTCCCTGAAGAGAGTTACACCGTTTATACCTTTTCTGATCACTGGTATAGAGTTTTGCAATACTCTATACAGTTTGTATTATGGAAATAGTCTATCTCAATAGTCTAAGGTTATATATTAATGTGTGAGTCTATAAACCACATGCTCTGAAGGAGGCATTGTAAGTATTAATGTATGGTTTATTATGTTGCAAGTCTGAGCAGTGGGATCACAGAAACTATATTTGCTGTTAACCTTAGCACTAATGACCTCCTCTCTGAAGATCTCCACACCATTAATCACTGTATCATTGTATGCCACCACCTCTCACCCTACTTACCTCTACATATGTTGCATGTTGCCAGATTTGGGTTTTGGACCCTCTAAAATCAGAGGCTATCAGGTTCTCTGTAAAAGTCCTCAGTATATCATTAATCTGAATGTCTTGATACTTGTTGTAAGGGACAAAATTGTTTTCTTTTCAATTCAGCCTTTAATCTTACTTAGAAGCTATTCGCCAGCCCACCTCATTTTTCTCCTACCTCAGCCTTTGTAGTAACTTGGTTTTTCCTTTTTTCTAACTCTTATTCATAAATCATCTACTTAGGCTCATAATCATTTAATTTTCTTCTTCAGTGAACTTACTCCAGGTCATATAAATCAGATTATTATGTTATGCATTTGTATAATTTTCTTAAAACAAATCAAAGAATTCATCACAAACATATTGTTAACAACCATTCTCACAATTCCAGGTATAAGATGTGAGAGAAAATAGATATATTTAGTGATGGAGAAAAGTGAACCATGGAACATTTCTTTTAGGGGTGAGATTGAACCTAGAAATACTAATCCATTAGAACCGGACTGGCTAAATTTTACATCATTGGGCAATAAGAAATGCTACTATGGAAAACTGGAAATGCTTTGGTCTATTCTGCCATTCTTGAGAAATATAGAGTCCCCACATTATTTCACAGAGCATCACAAAAACACCGGTTGCCTTGAGTTCCCTCAGAACTGACTTTCCTTGGGACAAACAGATGGTATAAATGTTATATCACTGGATTCCTATGTAGTTGACTGTGGTTTGAGTCCTGGATCCAGTGGCTTAAAACTCATGCTGGGCATGTGTGTGTGCATGCCCAAAATTTCAAGAGGAGAATGGAGGAAAAGGCATTGTAGCATGGTCATCCCCGCACTGGGAGGTGATTTCTCACTTTCTACCTCTCTGTCTCTCTTGTGTTTCAAAGCAAGCACATGCACCCTATAGCAAAAACCTCTCAAAAGAATAAATAAATAAACAGAAATGACTTTTCTTGGGACCAGCAGATGACATAACGATTACATTGCTGCACTCCCACATAGTCAACCGCTGTTCTAGCACTGAACCCAGTGGCTTAAAACTTACACCAGGTATGTGTGCATGCATACCCAAGATCCCAAGAGGAGAATGGAGGAGAAGGGACTGTGATGTAGCCATCCCCCTGGTGGAAGGGGGGGTGGTGATTTCTCAGTTTCTGTCTCTCCAGGGAGCACATATGCCCTACAGAAAAAATCTCTCTTAAAGAAAAAAAAAATGACTTTCCTCTAAGCTCTAGAGTTTTTCCATGACATTTGTAGATACTGATCTGGCCATTGGAATCCTGCATCAGCTTAAACAATGTTCTGCATCTTGAGATACACAGTAGAGAGAAGTGGTTAAGAGCAGTGGGTGTGGACAGCGATGTACTAAATGTCTTCCCATAGGATACATAGGACAGAATCAAAGAATTACCTCACTCACATTTTCCCTACTCTGGAGGTTGAGAAATTCTAGCCTGCAAATGTAAAATACCTTAATATCATATTCCCGGCCCTCTATCCTTCAAAAGGAGAGTCACCCACCACTCCTCTGAGCATAGCCAACTTAATATGCTCACTCTCCACCTTCAGGTTCTCTTTCCTAGTGATGTCATGGGTTACTGCAGGTTAGATGGGAAATAGGAACAAAGACAGAACAGGCAGAGACAAATTTCAATTTCATTCTCTTCTGAGCTATTGTGAAGAATTCAGTTGGAAAGTTTACATTTGAAAATGAGTAGATCTTGAAGAAATGAGGGGAAACCATGGGACTGATCCTGAAAATAAATCATGAGGGAGTTAAGCTTTGTGTCTTTTCCATCCTGCTCCCCACGTTCTTTTAGTCCTGGTACCTTCTCCCTATTGTATCCCACATTATCAGTGTTGCCTAGGTTTCCTCCCTTGCAGAGGGTTGTTTAATATACATCTTGATGTTCTTGCAATCAAAAAATTAATCTATTATTGTCAAATACTTATCTGAATTACTTCTTATGTGAGAAGAGGGAGAAACTAAAATGGAGCACTTTCTTCATACTACTCCTTTAGCTTAGTACTTTATATGCACTATCACAACAAAACTATAAAACTGGTACTTTAAGCCCCATCCTCCAGATGAAGTGTCTGAGACTCAGGATAGCTAAGTATCTGGCATCATACATCATAGCATCATATGGTTAACAAGTGGCAGAGATGAATTCAGGCCAGATCTTTGTGTACCCCAAACTCTATCCTTTCCACTTTACCTCACGGCTTCCCAGATCACATTTAGCCTTCTTTCTATTAAGTAATGCACGCATCCAGAAATTCCTTGAGGGGCCTACCACATTGGTAGTGATTTTATACATGCATCCATTATGGCTTGACCAATATTTGAATGGGCAGGTCCATCACTGCCTATTAATCACAAAAATAGACATGATGTTCACTTTATCTTCATGAAGTGTCATCCTAGGAGGACTTTGAAACATCATTCAAGCACACAGACATTTCTATGACCAAGTGCCAATCAACACCATTTATGATGAAGTCTTGTAGCCACAAGCTGAAGCCTGGCTTGCTTTAGTATATTCACCAGCCTAATGATATGCCAGTTCCCCACCTATCTTATTTGACCCATGTCAGGTTGCTCATAATTTCTTGGACTTCATAAATGCAAATATGTCATGTCTCTGTAAATTACTTTCTTTCAGGTTATCAGAGAGGAGAGGAGTTTTCTGTATTCCAAGGAGAATACCCAGAAGGCATAGGAGACCTCTAAAAATTTATATTTTTATCCTAGGGATGTTAAAATCATGAATGGATTTCAAGAGGTCTACATTAACAAAATTCATATATGTATGCACGTTTCTTCATATACTTGATACAAGCTTTCTTCAAACCCTCCAAGGTAATTAGAATATTTAAATCTAGAATTCACACTCTCCTACCCCATGGGCCTTGCACCATAATTCTACTTTTATTTCATTATCTTCAATTATAGTAAAGTATTTAACTCTTCACGCTGGCTTGTAGTACTGAGTAAATGAGAAGAGAAGGCAGACCTGTATCTGTAATCCTTTATGTCTAGAGGTTCTGGAATCCATGTTTTTCACCAAAAGGCCATCTCTGAGTGCAAGAAAATAATTATAATATTGGTAATTGTGGTTTTAAGTTGAGTGACAAAGTGTAAATGTCAGGATGGTTATGGAGTCTATGTGAGAATTCAGTAGAAGTAGAGAATTCAAACTTCATATGTACAGTAGCCACCATGCCTTCTGGCAGTTCTTCCCATAAGGAATAGGCATTTTATTTATCCTGTGAATCTTAAAGCTAAAAGAAGCATTAGAAACTCAATTATTAAACAGAGCAAGAATTTGACCTTGCAGTATCTCGTGTTCAGGATAGGTCATTCCTCCTACGTCTGAGCCCATTCAATGATGAGATCTTGACTTAGCTTGTAAATCAGCTTATTTCATTGTTAGAGAGTCTTAAGTGTGCAGAGCTTCATTTCCTTGAGTTAAAATCCAAACTCTTGTAATATTTACTGCATTTATTTTATTTCATCTGCTGTTTTTGAGCAACTATTTCATGAAAGGTACTATCCCAGGTCCTGAGTATACAGTGACAATTGGTACAGACAGTATCCCTAGCTTCACAAAGATATATATCTAGTTTAGGAAAATTCTTTAAGTAAACTAGAGCAAGTAAATAGCCTCTTTAACGTGACATCTTCAGCATTTGAGATGATGATCAGGTTTCCTCAAGTTCTGTCTCCTTTCTAGGATGTATGTCTTGAAAGTCTTCATCTGATGAGTTTTACAGACCCCATGCCAGCCATCCTCCTCTATGTGGGATGCTACTTCTCAATGGTCATATGAATAATAAGTTGCTTAGAATAAAATGCAATATGCTCAAGTCTGGTGATGCCACAGTGGAGAGTTGATTCATTGAGCAAAGCCTGGATCATATACTTTAAAAATATTCCTCCAGGGCCAGCAAATAATATGGTTGTTACAGTGCTGGATCCCACATGGCTGTCTCCATGGTTTGAATTCTGGACCCAGCAGCTTAAAAACACTCTGGATATATGTACACAAGAGCCTCAAATCTGTATTTCTCACTTTCCTACTTTCTCTCTCTTTCTAGTGAGCTCACCTGCACTATGGCCAAAATCTAAAACAAACAACAACAAAACAAGCAAACAAAAACTTTCTCCAGATGATGTTGATGCTCTGATTAGGGTGGGAATTGCTACAAGATGTCTTTAAAGACAGTGAAGATCCATGGAGAACACCAATGTGGTTCTCCACAGAGTTAGATAACCAAAACCCATCATTCTCATCCACTGATGGTGCTGTTCCTGCATGATGGTGAAGAGCGCCCACTGCTGGGGCCATACTACTGCTTCTGAGCTCAGCAGCACTGCTAACTGTGCACACTAATCTCAGCTTCAGACCCTTATTAAGTCTTACCCTCTGCTCAATCTTGCTTTCTTCACACTCCCCAGTTATTGGTACTGAGAGCACTCTCCAAAGAACTTCTTAAATGAAAAACATTAGTATGTTCCCTGGGGAACTTAGTCTAAGACAGGGACCCACAAGAATCCAAGTTGATGTAAACCCAATCGAATCACATGCTAGAGCTAAAATGGATCTTCTAAGTTGTCTCACCTTTTGGCAAGCAAGCCAGATCTTTATCACCATATTGCCCAGTCATTGAACATGGGCTGGCTTTAGGGAAGGAATGTGTCCTTGAGCATGGCAGCTCTCTGTTGACAAGTGTCAACAGCTAAGGGGACAGAGTACCTCAGCACTGTGGGTGGTATATGACAGCATCCACTACAGCCCCTGAGTGACTATGTGCAGCAGAACCCATATCCACCTGTATAGCACATGTGCATAAGTGAAAACAAAATGTGTGTGTGTGTGTTTTAAACCCTGTGTTTTAAACCCTGAGATTTCATTTTTAACTTGTGATCAGCGGCATAGCCTAATCTACTCTCCCTAATAAACTTACCTCACAACACTGTTGTAGAAATACATGAGAATTAATATGAAGTACCTTACATCAAAGGGACCTTTTCCACTTCTCTATTTCCTTCAGCATAACAGACTTTAGATAACCACATGTTTATCATTTTACTTTCCTATTTTTTCCTGATTCTCAAAGTGTGTTCCCTTGATCAGCAGTATGAGCATCATCTGAGAGCTTACTAGAAATCCAAATTTTATGCCTCATCCCTGATCAAACTCTGGGCATGAGGCCCAATGCACTGTGGTATAATGGCCCTTTTCAGGTGATTTTGATTCATGATAAATTTGGGAACTACTGCTATAACTTCTTTCCTTAATTTGTTCAGAGAGTATTTCTGATGCACACATCAAATCTATTGGAGTTGAATACTTTTCTTATTTCTAGGTTCCTATATTACTCTTTTTAAAAATTATTTATTTTCTATTATTGTTTTTATATTTTTTTAATTTTTTGACCAGAGATACAGAGAAAGAGAAAGCAAGCCATCAGGTCCAGGACATGAACAATGATTGGCCATGTGGGAGTCCAGCACCCCAACCACCACACTACCTGCTGACCCCTCTTTATATTATCCTTTATATTCCATGAATGTTACATGTTAGTTATGTAGAGGTGTGTCTCTTCTCATAGACTATGGTTTTCTCCAGTACAGATATTAGGTAAAGTAATCATTATTTCTTTTTATTATTATTATTTTTATTTTTATTTTTATTTTTTTTATTTTTGGAGAGGTTTTCACTATAGGGCGCGTGTGCTCGCCAGACAGGCAGAGAGAGACATAGAGACAGAAAACGAGAAATCATCCCCCAGGGGGGATGGTCACGCCGCAATCCCTTCTCCTCCATTCTCCTCTCGGGATCTTGGGCACACACGCACACGCGCCCGGCGTGAGTTTTAAGCCACCGGGTCCGGGACGCGAACCACAGTCGACTACGTGGGAGTCCAACGACATAGCAATTACGCTAACTGCTGGTTCCTGGTAATAATTATTTTTACATTCCAAATATTTTATCCTGGTTTTGGCACATAATGAGTACTCAAAAAATTCATTTCATTGATAAATATTTGGATTTTTATAGTTATCTCGAAAAGTTTCCCTCTAACAAGACAGATAACTTCAGAAATAAATACAATAAAGTGATGCAGACATTATGAACAAAATAATATTAAGAATGGCATACTATGTGTCTGGCACTCTTCTAAGTAGTTGGCATGTGCTAATTCATTTTATCCTCACAGTAATCCCATGAGGTGTAATGCTAGGAAGGAAACAACTCATCCTAAGGAAAAACTGCTTTTATAAAGCCATAATTATTAATGAGATTCTTGCTTATAAAAGTCAAGGCAATAACCCAATATGGGATGAAGAAGATAAAACAAAGGTAGGTAAAGTGATGAAGATGTAAACAATTGTCTGCCTTAGAGGTTAATATTTTGAAAATTGATTTTTTTTTTAATCTCTCATGAGCATTCAGGGAGCTGAGGGGAAGGGGAGATAAACTGATAGATGGTAAATATCCTAAAAATAAATAAAAATTTAGCACAAAGAATGACTCTCTAAGGGTAAAATTTTAGATACTGGGAGAGGGAGGAAGATATTGAAACAATGGATCTTCAAATCATGAGGCCTAAGTTCATCATTCTGCTTTACCTTTCAGGAAAAGTCTACCTGTCATTTCCCTAAACTCTGGGAAACCTTGTCTTCATATGGTACTTCAAGCACAAAATTAAAGAAAGTTATTTTCTAATCTGAAAGAGTTGTTGAAAAGTAGAATTTTAATACATTATTCCATAGTAGAGGTTCTTGTATTCTCTATCTGAATTAATCTCTCAATGCACTGATGACTGGTGTTTGAATACTTCTTTACTGTTTATATCTAGCTATTCTCCTCAACATAATTGGACCTCCCCTGGAAGGCTATATTATCAGGAAAGAAAAAAAAAATCTATACTATTGGGCAACCTAAATGATTTTTTAATTAGCATGACATGGTTTTCTATAATGTCACATTAACTATGAACATGAAAAAAGATGGGGTATAATTTTGAGCTCAAAGTGTTAAGTAGATCCCTTTTCAGCATATGTGAAACAAACCATGCAATATTTATCATGCTATTTACATCAGAATGCCTGTTGTTATCAGAAATAGAAGGCTAGAAGTCTCTAAATATTAGAAAATCCAAGAAAACAAATAGTGCGGTAAATTATATGGATTGTTCTAGCAGCCTCAGTTCTTCCCCTCTCCTTCCTTCCACACTTTGCTTTGTGAGGTTGTAGTTTCTCTCAAAAAGAACTAGAATAAATATTCATGGCATCTATTAAAGTCTGCTTTCCCATTGCTATTACCTGAATACCAGATTGGGTGATTTATTTATTTGCTTTCAGAACTGGAGGTCCAAGATGCAAGGACTGTATGGTGAGGGTTTTCTTGTTAGAGGGCCCTCTACAGAGTCCCACAGTGGCCCAGGGCATTGCGTGACAAGACAGAACTATACTGAGCATGTCTGTGTCTCTCATTCAATCACGGGTGTGCCACCCCAATGACCTTACATCCTAATACTTCCCAAATGCCCCATTTTTAAATCTCATCATTGAATTAAAAATACAAACAAATTTCAACACATAAATTTAAGGCAGACACATTCAAACACATCCTTTGAGTCTGGATTTGGCCATGTGGCTTAAGTTAACAGAACAAAGCAGTAGTGACAATGCATCAGTCGTGAGCCTGTGTGACATAAGGCTTTGCATGGTTCCTTCTGTTCTCTTGACCTCTCCCATCTCTATGTATGGTTCCTTCTGTGTTTTTTTTTTAAACCTCTCCCATCTCTGACAAGATGATGTTCAGCCTGAAGTTTCTAGGAGAAGGTAAGAGACCCATGAATCAGAGCCAGGTAGCTGCTCTAACCAAGCTCCTTTTAGGTAAACCAAGCTCCTGCAGATCCACAACTGTGGTGTGAGGAAAAATGCTTATTATCGAGTGCCGTGGATATTTTGTACTATTATGCAGCATTATTGTGGTCATTGGTGACTAATACAAATGGGTATCTAATCTTCAAATGCAAACTTGACAGTTAACCACAAATAATAACTGGATTTCAGCTAGAAATGCACCTGAAATAGAAAAATTAGAAATAAGAAAGCCAGAAGCAAAGACTAAGAAAAACAAATGGATTGACTTTCATTTCAAAGGTGATATAACAGAGAAGAATTCAGTCCTCTCTTTGAAACTCAGAATCTATGGCTTGACACTTTTAATTAAAAAGACATTAAAAAATTAACACAGAACTCTTCCCACTTTGCTCTAGGGCAGCTCATGAAAGATGACTGTTTTGCTATCAGAAGGGGCATAGTATCTATGTCCAGGCCCATCTGCTTCCCCTCAGACAGGAAAGATTGTGAATGTCAGTGCCTCCAGTGAGAAACTGTCCTGTCAAGGCTGAATTTCCTCAGACTGATAACGTAAAAGCGATCTGGCAGAGGAAATTAGTGTATGATTTCAAAGCACAAATTTTTGATCTTCTGCCATATTCCTGACAGAAATCCTAACAGTCAAATATTTTTACTACCATGAATTTAACAAGGCCTATTGGAAATGTCACAATCTTGTTTTATCACTAAAAAGAAAACCCCTTATATAATGTTAAGGGCATAACACCTAGGGCAGTGCTTTTGAAACACTAATACACATACAAATCAGCAGATCACGGGCAAAGGAATCTATTGCAGTAGGTGGAGAGGTCTGAGAGTTTGAATTTCCAAACATTTATGTACAGCTGATATTGTTGGTCCAGAGACCTCTGAGAGATTGCTCTTTATCTATGAATAATCGCTACAGATGAAGGTATCCTGAATTTCAGGACTAATTTTCAGTAGGCCGAGAAAGTAAAATGTAGTGAAAAGAAGAGAATTCAAAGTGAAACTAGTTGTTTAAGTAGAAGAGTTTAAATCCTGCCTATCCATTCAACCCGATGTACATCCTTAGGCAATCCATTACATATTTATCAGCCTCCATTTCTTTGCCAATAGTATAGGAATAACCATAATGGGATAGGAGTTAACATATAGAAAATCTTGCTACACAATCACCAGTCAACAAAGTGAGCTCTCATCTCTTAGTACAGTAATTTCAATGAATCATAATCTCATTTTCCCTAAATAACTGCCTCTTTCACACATTTATCCTCATTCTGTTTCTTGTTTATGTTGTGGCACAGTGTTTTAATTACAAAAAGACATAGAACCAAGACTTTCTGAGCTGTCTGTGATGTTTTTATGTTGTTCATTTGAATAGAAGTTCATGTAAGCAATATTCTTTGCGAAAACTGTGTTGAGTGCTTTGAATAATTCCAAGACAAGTTTTCACATCCTGAAGAAGCTAAATTCTAAAAGAAATAGAGTCTCACTTGTTTGATTGGTGTTATTTTCCTCTCAAATATTTGTAATTAAGACTTCCTAGAATTCAGATATCAAGTATATTTCATTATTATTATTCTTGTGCTTTTCAGAATATTGGGCTTAGAAGACTCAAAGATATTTTTTTCCATAATTAAGGATTTTAGATGCTGTCTTGAAAAGCTACTCTGCTATATTTAAAAAAGTTACATAATCATCACACCTTCCAACTAGGTTCTTCCAAATTAAAGAAGTACTGCACATAAGTCACTAGTAATGTCTTATAAAACTAATAAGACAGAATACAGACAAATTTTCACTAGACAATTCCTAGTGTTAGAATGGAAAGAATCCAGGTGGATTTCTGGAAGTAAGTTCATAATTCTAGAATGTTGAGCAAATCATTCAGTATCATCAGTATCACTAAATCCCATGCTCTTTATTTGTAAATTGGAAATAAGAATGCCTAATATAAAAATTCTGGTAGATAATTGCTAAATGTACGGTAACAGGTACTTGTTATTTCTTGGTCATTTTTCCTTAGACTTTTTAACTGAGATAACAGGTATATAAAGTCAAGAAAAGTTAGAAAATTTGTTCTGGGAGTTTTCTCTTGCAACCTCCCAATTAAAACACAAGGATGAATATAGAGCTTTGTTTTACATTGAAGCTTTATTGAATTCAATGATTACTCTAGTTTTTCAGCACACTCCATTTGTGTACCCTTACTTCCTTCCTCAGAGAAATCTTATATCACAGATTAGCTAGGTATCTGATTTGGTAATACAAAGAATCTTCTACCATGGGGTTGGAAAGCCCCCACCTCCATTCTTTCCCCACCCTTAACTATGTGCAGTCATCTGTACTAGCAGCTGCCAGAACTGTTGATAAGCCCCGGTGAGGTCTTAAACTGATAACAAAGCCTGAAGCAATGTAAATTCACATAGTTGGAAGACTACTCAGGAAATGGATTATAGGCAATCAATTCATATACTCATCTATGAATGCTAACGCTAGGCTTCTCTAAATTGGCAGAATTTGTAATTCAATTACAAACATTCCCATGGTATAATTACAGATTTGCCACTATTGATAGATAAATGTTAGCCAACTCATACATAACTTCAAGTACTAGTGTGAAGCAGTCAAAGAAAAACGTGGAAATGAAAGAATTTTGATGTTTGTACATGAGTTGCTTTCCTCGAAGGACTTGTTTTAGATTCCCAGTATAACCAATATCTCCATTTATGGAGTACTTACTACATTCTAAATAAATATTTATGTTACTTGACTTTTGCAATAATTTTATCAAGTACATGGTGTTATCATTGCAATGCATAAATGAGAGTAATTAGATAAAACCTTGCCCAAATCAGAACTGTGAAGTGACCTAGCTGGAGTTTATATAGTCTCTCTGGCTTGAGGTCCAGTATTAACTACAAAATACAATTTTTAAAACACAGTATCATACTAATGGATTAAAAAATGACCCATTTTTCTTTGGAAAGTGATCTCAACTTTAGAATTAATAAAACAGGGAAAGTGTAGCTTCTCCCTCCAAATCTTGTATGAAAGCTATACATGAGATATTTGGCTGATTTGAGTTTCCTGTATTATTTGTTCATCCCTGCCCAATATGTAGAGAAAATGCTGAGCTTCTTAGCAGTGGACTATGAAGATCATTGAGATCAAAAGTGGATGTTGAATAGTGGACCCAGAGGAGTCATAGAATGTAGGGAACTGTTGAGGAATGGAAGGAAAGCTCTTGTGGTCTACAAATTCACTAAAGAGTTTTTCTCATGAAAACAAATTTGTTATCTTTTCAACAAAGTGGGAAATTTCTCACTTAATGAGACCAACTTTGTAGAAAAAATATTTCCTTAAGATATCTACAGGGAAGGATTAGAGAGGGAAGGGTAAATTGGTAGCCACAGGAGGGAGGGATGATACTCAAGAGATAAAGAGACAGAATGTGGTAGATGAGAGAAAAATGAAAACCTAGAAAAGGAGCTTGAGAAGAGGAAAAACATTGGCTTGGGAGTGTACAAGGTAAATGCAGCATCTTTTCTGAGATGTCCACAGTTCATAACCTCAAGGATTTTTCAATAGATACTATTAAAAATATTGAAACAAATGAAGAGGTAGAGTCTTTGTCATGGTCCATACCGCAGGACAGAACACCTGGCTTTGAGTCACATTCAGAATAAATTATTCTCCAGTGTCACAGGAGAAAAGGACTCAGGCTACCTTGTGGGTGCTAGATCTTTAATTCCTGACACGGCCAGATTTAAACCTAGGGCATGTCCCATGCTTCATATTGTTTCAATAACATGCACCTATCTTTATATTTTGGCTCCTGTTAGTTGAGTAAATACATATCCTATGGCAAGATTTTCTTTAGAATCATCTTTGTACATTCTTTGATGTCTAATAAATAAAGGGCTCAAAATATTTTATATTAATTAATAATATACTATTAGAACATTTTGGGGTCTAGATTGTATTTATGGCTGCATATCCTTGGACAAAAAAATGTAACTTCTCTGAGTCTTCTTCAAATATGAAATTAAGATAATATCCACTTCACCAAAACAAAGGAAACAAACAAAAATACCCACATTGCAAGACTAGTACAAAGATTAAAAAGAATCATCTTGGGTCAGCCAGTAATATGGTAGTTAAGGCAGTTGGATCCGACAAGGCCAACCATCAGTTAGGGTACATGTGTCTGCATGTTCAACCCCCAAAAGGATGGCGAGATGGAGGGGAAGGAATTATAGTGTGTTGATTCCCCGTGGAGAGGGAGATTTCTTCTCACTTTCTCTCTCTGTCCTTGTCTTTCTGAGAAGCACATATACCCTTTAACAAAATTTAAAAAAAAAAAAAAGAGAAAGAATTATCTTATTATCTTTACTGCATGTTCATGGGGATTTCAAATAGTTCATGGAAAATAAAAGTAAAGTACAAGTTAGTATTGGTACAAAAAATTTTAAATCCCTGCATAGTTTTTCATAACATGAATTTTTCATAAACTTCATGAAGATCTCTGGTATATATTTAAATACATATTTCCCATTAGACAGTACCTAGAATGTGGAAAGTATATCAATCACAGGTCTTAGCAGGTGTATTTAAGTTACAAATAGTTGTGTGGGTTTTGTTTTGTTTTGTTTTGAGAGATTTTGCTATAGATTGCATGCACTCACCAGAGAGAACAAGAGACAGAAAGGGAAAAATTACCCCCTGAGGGGATGGCCACTCTGCAATCCCTTCTCCTCTATTCTCCTTTCAGGGTCTTGGGCACATATGCACACAAGTCTACCATGAGTTTTAAGCCACCAGGTCCAGGACTTGAACCACAGTCAACTATGTGAGAATGTAACCATTACACCGTAACCATTATACTATCTACTGGTTCCAAGTTACAAGTAGTTCTTAAAGGTCTGTTGACGGATTTGAAAGTTCAGTCCCATAGACCAGGGATCCAGAGCTCTCATAATATTCCTACCACTACCCAAGAGTGATTTTTTCTTATATCTCTCTACCTCCTCATTCCTATAGTCAACCTTGTTACAATCCAGATTTAATGTGAATGGAAAGCAAGGTCTCCTCATGACTTTTCTCTTGACTATTTCCCACATCTACACATCCATACATATGCATTTATGCATTCTGGAAACAATTCAATTTTTAAGGTTTAGGAATGGGGTCACCTAGAAAATCATGTGACAACCTCACCGTCAAGCTGGCTCTTTGGCCTCTTTTCCTCTACCATCTCTCTGTTAAGTCTAAAGAAAATCTGTTTCCTTACAAAGCACAGAGCAATAAAGCTATTTAAGTCCCACAAGGTCTAGTTTTCCATTGGTGCTATTTTCCCTAATAGAGCTGTTTCCTCTATGGACTTCTGATGAATAATACATTCCCATTCTGATCTGTTATTACTAATATAAGGAACTCCCTGATGAGTTTCACTAAGCCTGTGATCTGTTTACCAAGGCAGCTATTGAGTCTTTTCCTTCTCTAGGGTTCTTCAAAAGTAGATGATTAACATGTGTGAGCAGAAGGAACCTTGAGATTCTCTACTTTTCAGCCAGCCCAATAATATGAGATTTTGTATATGTAATACAGATTTTGCATAAATGATCTCAGATAGGAGTTTGATCTAGTAAGTTCAGAAAGCTTCAGATACCTGATGAGCAGTAGAACAAAGACAAGAAGTTGGATCTCCTTACCCCTAGTCCTGTGTTTTCCACCACATCCTACATTATACCCAGTGTCCTAGCTCAACCAAGTAAACTTCTGCAGTCCTCTGATTACAGACCAGGAAGAGCCCTCCTTCCTGATCAAGGCTGACCTCAAAGGTCTAACTCATTTATTTCTATTTTAGTTCTTCCAGAACAACAAAAAAAGGCATACTTTTATTTTAAAATGATGCAGTATTTGGAAACATCCCCAAGAAGTTTCTTTTCTTTTTTCAAAAATAAATCTCAGGGTCTGGTTTTGTTTGTGTGTTTGCTTGTTTTTGGTGAGGTTGTCCTTCAAAAGGACCCGGTGCACTTAGGTTGTGCAGCCATCTGCCACTACATGCTCAAATATTGTGGTTTAAAAAAAAATTGGTCACCCTGCCTTTGATATAGAAGAACCACATGAAGTTGAGTCATACGCTGTGGAGAGAACACAGCTAATTATGGGATATGCTGGGCCCAGAGAAGATGTTAACTGCTACATAATTACAACTGCAATCCAAGTACACAGAGTCATGGAAATCCAGTTAATATAAAGAAGCCAACATAAAAATACTAAATGCTATGCCCCAAACTACTCAAAACTACTTCTGGTATTTTTTTTATTTTTTAAGGTGGTAGGGGGTAGAAGGAGAGAGAAAGGTAATTTTGGCAGGATCTCATCATGTCACGATCTTCCTGCCCCAGCCTTCCAGGTAGCTAGGACACAGGTACACATCTCTGTGCCAAGCTTGTTTTAGGTGTGCTGGAGTCACAGTCACCATGCAGGGGTGCCCTCCTGCTTGTGCCACCACAACTAGACTGTATAACTCCATTCTTAAACTTTTATTATCATGAACATTCAAATTTAATGTCTGATTTTTCATCAAGGTGTTTATGATCCTGAAGCACTTTTTGACATTGAGTCAAATCTTGTCTTTGCTTTTTCATGCCATAATCCTTTCTTCTTCATCTTTCTCTTCTTTCAGGATTTTGGGTATACATGCACACATGATCAGCATATTATTTTCAAGTCACTGGGTCTGAGACTCGAACTGTGCAGTTGGCTATATGGAATCCAATTGCCTTACCCACTAAGCCTCGAGCTCTTCCAACATCTTATTTTAACAATACTGCGTTTTGATTGTCTGAATGAAGATGTTAGGATGGTACTAATCCAAGAGACACAAGATCATGACTCTAGTCTCTACTGTACAGCTAAAAAGGAGACCTAATCATCAGATGGCATGGAGGTGAAGGCCCTGGATCCCACATGGTCCACTGTGTGATGCAAGTCCTGAATCTGGTGGCCTGAAAATCACAGAGGTGCATGTACATGCATGCCCAAAATCCTGGGCGAAGGATCCTGAGAGAAGGGACTGCAGTGTGGCCATCCAACCTGGGCGGTGCTTTCTCACTTACTCTCCTCTCTGTCTCTCTCTGGTAAGCACATGCACCCTATGGCAAAAACGAAAATGAAAAGCAGGACACTTTGCACAAGTCATATAAAATAAGAGGTTAAGAGGAAATGAGTTGAGAGAGTGTCAGAAATTTTTTCTCATGACAAATAGAAACAGTTCCTTTCAAAAAAAGTAATCTGTCAAAAGTGCCTTTCTCTCTCTCTTTCCTCTAGGGGAAAAAAAAACTTATAAAATGTTTTAAATAATAAATAAGTAAAAGGAACCTAGCATAATACTCACTGCTAAGAAAACACTGGTACAGGGCCAGCAGGTGATGAGGTGGTTAAAATGCTAGATTCTAATATGACCTACCACAGTTCTTGTCCAGAACCTGGCACCTTGTGTGTGCATGTCCCAAATTCCAAGAGGAGAGTGAGGAAAAGGAGATTGTGATGTGGCCATTTCCCCTAGGGGTGATTTCCCACTGTCTCTCTGTCACTTTCTTCCTCTCTCTCTCTTGTGAGCTAATGCACCCTATGGCAAAAAAAAAAAAAAAAAAAAAAAAAAAAAAAAAAAAAAAAAAAAAAAAAAAAAAAAAGAAAAGGAAAATACAGGAAAAAGAAAAAGGAAGAAAGGAAAGAAGAAAGAAAGAGAGACAACACAGGCTCAAGGGTATGTGTATTTAAGTGTGTGTGTAGCCTTACCCACAGTGGTAGCATAGTGTGCGACACTGTGGTAATTCTTAACCTAGGGTCTGAATCAGAACTATCTAAGAAGTCCATGTCATACTATAAAATTCTAAGTGGATTTGGAGTGATGCCTTTGACTTAAAAAAAAATTAAGAAAACAACCCACTTTACTATTTTAACAATTTACATACCAAAAAATCACTCTTTTAAAGTGTGTATTCAGTGATTTTTTAAAAGTGTATGCTGAGTTTCATAACCATCACTATTACCTAATTTCAGAATCTCATCACCTCCAAAAGAAATCCTGCTGCTGGGACCAGCATCACTGGACTCCCACATGGCCAACCACGGTTCAAGTCTCGAACCTGAAGGCTTGAAACTCACATCAGCTGTGTATGAATCTACATATGCCCCAAATCCTGAGGGGAATGGAAGAGAAGGTATTGTAGCATGGCCATTCCCAACAGGGGGGGATTTCTTGCTTTCTCTCTCTCTGGCGAGTGAATGTGCCTGATAGCAAAAATCTCAAAAAAAAAAAAAAAAAATCCTGCTGCTTCAGGTAAAAAAAAAAAAAAAAAAAAAAATCCTGCTGCTTCAGGACCATTGGCAGTCACACCTAGCTCCTCTTCTTCCAACCCCTGGCAACCACTGGTTTGCTTTCTGACTTTATGGATTTATCTACTTTGGACCTTTCATGTAAATAAAATCATACTTTAAGTGGCCTTTTGTCACTAGCTCTTCACTTAGCATCATGCTTTTCCAACCTCATCCATGTTATAGCATATTTTAGTATTTCATTCCTTTGTTACCATTGAATAATATTTCATTGTATGCACATGGCACACTGTGTTTATCCATGCATAAAAATTCATAAATTGTTCATTCATTCATTCATTAACCCACATTTTAGCTGTTAAGAAAATGCCTTTATGTATATGCATGGACAGATTTTTGTGTGGATCTATCTTTTCAGTTTTCTTCAGTATGACCTAGTAGTGGACTGGATCATATGGTAACTCTATGTTTAATGTTTTGAGAAAGGGTTCAAATGTTTTCTAAACTGGCTGCACTGTTTTATATTCTCATCAGAAATGTATAAGATTCTATGTCTCTACATCCCCATCAACACTTACTTACAGTCTGCCATTTTTATTATGGCCATAATAATCCTACTGGTGCTTCTGTCATTAGCATGGTCATATTAACTACTGAATTATCCATGAAAAAAAGGAAACAGCTGTTTTTTTTTTTTTGTTTGTTTCTGTATCCATAGAATGCAGAACAATGCCTCTCACAGGGCAGGTACTCAGTTGTTTTACTGAACTGAAACATATTTCTCAGGGTGTAGCTCAAACCTGTGTGATCTCTTTCCTTTCTTATCCCCTCCAACACTTATTTATGCCATTTGATAATTACATCTTCTTTTACTACCTACTCAGATCTATTCTTGTCTCTCTGACTCTCTCTCTGCCTATTTTTCATGTGTCAGAGACTGCCTGAAATGTTTGCTCATAACAAATAGAAAATAGCCTCTTTCAGAAAAGTGATCTGTTAAAAGTGCCCCTTCTCACCCAAGAAGGAAAATAAACTTTGAAAATTTTTTAAATAATAAATAACTACAATGAACTTAGCATAATATTCACTGTTTAGAAAAACAGGCACACGTGTGTGTATATGTGTATCCTATTAATGGCCCATTCCAAGCTACCACTGTGGTGTCAATTTGCTCACAAATTTCCTGATAATTTCTCAGTTGGCTTCCATGAGCCAATACAAATCAGCTCTAGTGGACTAGGCTTAGAAATCATGCTTATACATATCTTTTTAAATGTTTCCCCATTTATATTATAAAGGCTATTGCAGCACAGCAAAAGACATAGTAATTAGTGTGACTCGACAGCCCTCAGAATGGGAAAATATTTTTGTAAACTATGTCTCAGATAAAGGACTGATAACCAGAATAAACAGGGAACTCAGGCAGCTTACCTGGAAAAGAAAAAAAGAAAAAAAAATCAATCCAATTAAAAGATGACAAAATGAGCTGAACAAACAATTCTCTAAGAAAGACATACAAAAAAAAAAAAGCATATGAAAAAATATTCAACATCTCTCATCATAAGGGAGATGCAAATCAGAACCACAATGAGATACTGCCTTACCCCAGTCAGAATGGCGGAGATTAAGAGAACAAAAATTGGTAAGTGCTGGTGAGGCTGGGGTGAAAAAGGAACTCTCCTACACTGTTGGTGGGAATGTAAATTAGTCAGACCTCTGTGAAGAACAATATAAAGGTTCCTTGAAGATCTACAAATAGAACTACCATATTATCCAGCAATTCCACTCCTGGGATTTCTTTTTTTGTTTTTGTTTTTGTTTTTGTTTTTGTTTTTGTTTTTGAAACAACAAGATTTGGGTCATTTGATTTGACAAAAAAACTATAATACTATTTATTTTTATCTCATTTTTTTAACTTCATTTTCTTTTATACATTCAATCACATTATTTAGCTTACAAAGTGAATATTTTTAACAGGTGAACATTTCTCCCTAGTCCAGTTGATAAAACTATAAAATATCTTTAACAGATAATACCACATTTTTTGTCCCATTAATG
>NW_006159447.1:2181886-2187271 GCF_000334495.1 Tupaia belangeri chinensis | reverse complement strand
TTTAATCAGAAAAGCAGTCAATCACTATTTCTCATTTTGCTTGTAAAAAGACTTTATCCATCATGAAATACTTCTCAGACCAATCCAGTTGAGAATACTATACATGTCATCATCAACAGGTAATAAGCCATGTTTCTCACTAACGTCCTGCCTATTCTCTTGCTATCTTTCTCTATCCTCTTCTCTTCACTTCCCCCATTCCACACTGTCCTATTCTCGTTAAGTACCTTCACTGCTTTTATGTCCTCCAATTTTTTGCTCTCTACCATAGAGTGCAGATAGTCGGTATATATTGAGTGGATACATACAATATCTTTCTTTCATAGCCTGGCTTACTTCACTCAGCAATAGATCCTCCATATCTGACCACTTTCTATCAGATGCCAGGGTCTTGTTATTTTGGCTGAGTAGTATTCCATAGAGTATATATACCACACTTTTCCAATCCATTCATCAGTTTGTGGACATTTAGGTTGGTTCCATGTCTTGGCAATTGTGAATAATGCTGCAATAAACATTGATGTGCAAACACTTTTCTGACTGAGCATTCTCCTGTCTTTCTGGTAAATACCCAGAAGTGGGATTGCTGGATCAAATGGTAGCTCTATTTGTAGATCTTTGAGGAACCTCCATATTGACTGTTTTAAAAAATAATTAGAATAATAATAATTAGGAAAATCATAGAAAAGATATTGAATGTTGAAACGGGGAGATTAATATCTCTGTATTGACTGACATGCATAGCATTCCCTTTTGAAAGAGCAATGTAATACACTGTAAAGTTATATGTAATCCAATGTAATATAAAGATTATGATGATAATAAAAATAAAAATGAAAAAAAGAAAAGCACATCTATATTTATTAGGGCACTAGTCACAAACAAATGCATGGACTGGGAAAGTGTGGCGTATATACCCTATGGAATATCACTCAAACATAAAAAAAAAATAAAATCCTGGAATTTGATAGAAAGTGGATGAATATGTAAGATTTACTGCTAAGTGAAGCAAGCCAGGCTATGAAAGAGAGACATTGTATGTTTCCACTAAATATATACTAACCGTCCACACTTTATGGTGGAAACTGAAAAATTAGAGCATAAAGACGCATGGAAAATGGTTAAAGATACTGGAGACAGTGTGAGAAGAGAGTGGAAGAAGGTAGAGAGTGAGAGGAAAGGAATCAAGAAGAATAATAGAAAAGCAAGACATTTATGGGACACGGAAATGGATGATTATCTGTTGATCATAATGTGTATGGTATCTTAACCGGACTAGTATGAAGTGTATTCATGTTGGGTAAATTCACATTACAAGATGTAGTTATGTATAGAGATTGAATGTATAAAATAAATTTTTAAAAACTTAATTCAATTTTTAAAAGAGGCTATTGCAAAAGATACAGATGAACAGCCAGAAGGAAGAGATACATAGGGTGAAGTGTATCCTTCCCATGATACCACCCCCCAGGAACTTCCATGTGCTCATCTGAAACATGCTTTACATGTCTACATTTTTTGTATTGGTTGTGATAGGAGGGATTTAGAACAAATATATAATAGTATTTAAAATAATTTTTAAATTGTGCTTAAAAGTTTAGTCCTATGGATCAGGAGCTCTGCCTGGTATTTTATGAATATAACACATAATACAACAACTCTTCAAGGTTGATACTTTCTTCCTTTGTAAACTGGAGATAATGCCACAGTTCAAAGAGGTAAGGGTTATTACCTAACTTTCACTAATAAAATTTCAAAACTAAGGTAGATTTATATAGCTATATTTATATATTTATATAGCTCTCTCTCTCTATATATATAATGTTATATATATGTATATATATATATGTGTGTGTGTGTATATATATATATATATACATATATATATATATATATGTATATATATATATACTAGAATTACTTTATACCTTTACGGTGTACAGCATGGTTTTTCCCAGCACAAATACAGAGCATATCATTCAGGACAAAGACATTACCATATACATTATTATTGTCAGGAAATAACTTTTTATTTTTATGCTAATTAAATGCATTGTTTGTTCACTGGTCCCTCCCTTCCCTCCCACCCTCTAGTACCCCCTCCCTTGCTCTCTCTAGTATCTACAGTTGCTCTCCTAGCTATTATATCTTCCAATCTGTCCATTTCTGCTATAGAGCACAGACTAAACTCTTATACTAATGGGTATAGAAAAAACTGAAGTGTAACATGAGAAATGTATGTAATCCAGCTAGGTTTCTCAAACCATGGAGCAAAGACCAGACATTTCTCTTAGGCACTATTTAGTAGAGTTTGTTCCCAGTGAGGCAGCAGCAAATTATGGTCAATGAGTTCAGAGTTTTTAAGAAATAAATACTAAAGTTATTTTTTTTCCAAAAGAAAATCAGTCAGCAGATATAAAAGGAATACATGGGATGGTCTTCACGGAACTAAAATAGTCTACATTCCCTCCTTCTAATGGATTTGCCTGGGTTTTGTTTTGTTAGGAACCAGAATATGTGAAACAATTCAAAGTCATATATTGTATATATATACACAACCCAAACTTAGTTTGATTATTCGAAATGATGTTGTGTATGTGTAAATCCAATACTTAGTTTAACAAGTTCTTGAATTATTGTTTTTGGGTAGAACAGCCTTAGCATAAATATTTAGAAATCCTTAAAAGGACTGAGAAGGATAGCAAAAGGTTTGGTCACTTTGGAAAGGCCAACACATTTTTTATGTGTGGAGCCAAAGACAAAATTCTGAAGTGAGGAGCTCTGAAAAATACTTGTTTGTTTTGGATCGAATTATTTTATTAAGTCCTCCTCTGACCTCTTGTTAGGTAAATGGATCTCCTTTCTCCAGTACCTAGTGATAACTGGTGTATAATGCATGATAAATGTAAAATAAGTGAAGCAATTAACATCATGGATTCTCTTTAGCCATGGGTCTGGAAAACATTGAAATCTGGATTTTTTTTTTTTTTTTTTTTTTTTTTTTTTTTCTTCCTCTTTTTTTTTTTTTAGAGAGATTTTTACTAGTGGGTGCTTACACTTTTGGTGAAACAGAGAGACAGAAAGCAAGAAATCACCCCCTGGAGGATGACCATGCTGCTGCAATCCCTTCTCCTCCACTCTTCTCTTGGGATTTTGGGCATGCACGCACATGTACCTGGCATGAGTTTTAAGCTGCCAGGTCTGGGACTCAAGTCACAGTTGACTACATGGGAATTCAGCCACGTAGACATTACACGATCTGCTGGTCTGGAAATCTGATGTATTAGTAAATGGAGATAACTCTTCTGGGTAAGAGATTTTAATGACAAGCAATCAAGCAAGTCTGTAAAGGACAGAATAATCTTCAAAACCTTAATACCAGCCTAGAATCTGAACCACTAACCTACATATTTTAAAAGATGGATTCACTCCACTTGAATTAAATAATACCATGTCACTTATATATTGAAAAGCAAATCCAAGAAAACCTCATTAAGCTAATTCTACCTAGCATCTATAGGAAATTTAATTTCTTTAACATTTGAAAATGTGTATGTTATTCTGTCATTTGACAAATTCTATCAGACTGCTAGCTTGAATATTATTTCTCCATCTTATGAAAGAAGAATTGAAAGATCCAAAATCTAAATGATTTTTCTAAGATCATACATCTACTTAGCAGCAAAGTTAAAGTTAGAATTCAGACCTCTAAACTAACTCATCTTGGTCAAATCTGTCTTTCTAAAGGATACAATCTACATTAAATAGTTAGAGACAAAGATTACAATGGCATAATAAGTCCAACATAATTTTGTAAATTATTTTTTTATAAAGCTGCTTGGAAAGTATTTGTAATTTTAATTTGTGATATGAAAGCCAAACTTGTTCACAGAGCAGGGTAGAGTGTATTACTGAGTACTCTTTGGAAGAACTGTTAGTATATATCAACAGAGCTAGAGAGATTTCGGCCACCAAAGACCCTCTACCCAGACTTCACCCTCCTGTTCCTCAGTCTAGGCAGGATTCAGGTTAGAGCACTCTACTTATTCTCTCTGTCTCTTTCCATCTCTCTCTCTCTATTTCTATTTTTTTTTAATTTTTAAACTTAGCTCTTTGCTGCTCTTTTGTCTTTCTAATTCTTACTTTCCCCTGCCCCCATAGGATAAACCAATCAGCAGCCATCTATATTTGAGTTCTGAGCAACCCCATTCATGTGGCATGTAGTTTTCATTATTTGACAACAAACAAACAAACAAAAAACACCACCTCTTTTTCTTATTGTTTTTGTCATGTTTTTTTTCTATTCCTTTTTCATTTCTTTGTACCTTTATCACTTTTCTGCTCAGCCTCCATACACTGAGCAAATCCAGGTGCTCAGTAGCCAAATATCTGAACAAACTTAGGGTCAGATTAATCCTCAATTTTCATTGAATCAGTTGTGCAAAGGAAAAAAAACGGTACTGTTTACAGACTGTAAGTCATCTTCTGCATTCCTCCGATTGTTCAGATTTAACTCCAAAATGATAGGAAAAAACATATAATCCATCAAATGACCAGATACCACCACAGAAGCCGAAGAACTATGAGCAACAAAGAAAATATCTCTCCTCTAATGGGAAAAAATAACTCCTCTTTTTCCACTAAGAATACAAGAGAACTCATGGAAATGCCAGGTAAAGAATTTAGAATATTCATAGTGACAAAAATAACAGAGATGCAAGAAAATAGAGACAATGAACTTCAGAAGATGCAGGAGAAAAGAGACATCAAATTCCAAGAGGTGAGGAAGTTCTTGCACGATCTGAAAGAGGAGATTCATATCATAAAAAAAGAATCAATGGAATTGTTAGAGATGAAAGCTGTAATACAGGAAATCCAAACTTCCCTTGAAAATATCAAAAGCAGATTAGATCATGCAGAAGATCAAATCTCAAATGTAGAAGATAGAACTGTTGACCTAGAAAAATTCACCAAAAAGACTGAAAAAATAACCCTCCCAAAATGAGAGTAATATACGATTAATACTAGATACCATTAAATGTCCTCACATACAGATCATTGGTATCCCAGAAGGTGAAGACACTAATAAGAGCATTGTAATCTATTCTATGATATCCTGGAAGAAAATTTTTCAAATCCAGAAAATGCTCAAATATCCAGACCCAAGAAATACAAAGGACCCCACATAGACTCAACCCAAGAAGATCTTCCTCGAGGCACATTGTAGCCAGGTTGACTGAAACCACAGACAGAGACAAGATACTAAAATTGGCAAGAGAGAAACATCAAGTTACTTTCAAAGGCTATCCCACAAGGCTAATGTCAGACCTTTCATCAGAAACAATGAAAGCAAGGAAAGAGAGGGAAAATACATTTAAAGTGTTA
>NW_006159447.1:2180686-2181551 GCF_000334495.1 Tupaia belangeri chinensis | reverse complement strand
TTTTTTTTACTTTAGACTAAAACATTACTGATTTTATTCAATGCTTTGATTTCTATATTTAAGGATTTTTGTCTTCTCTTGAAATGTTAATAGGTTCATCTACCTACTATTTGAACTGAATAGTACGTAGATGACAAAAACTGAAACTTTTCCCTGGCTTTAAGTTTTAAGCAAATTTCTCTTAACATTTTTTTATTTTGATCTATTAAAACTAAAACGTTTTTTAAATTAAATTTTAAAATGCATTTAAAAATACCTATTAATAACCTATTTTATAACAGTAAGTTATATAGCCCCAGCGAGGTGCTACTTAACAGTATGTTAACTTTACTCACAGAGGTTTACACCTAAGATCAGACATGCATTCATAAATATGTATATATCAGCTGTTCTTGCTATTGAAAGTCTTTCAATAAAATGTGAGGGGGGAAAGGCATGGAAAACAACTGTACATACCAGAGACAGTGTGGGAGGAGGGGGGGAGTTGGCAGAGGGTGAGAGGTAGGGAATCTAGGATGGAAAAAATAATGCAAAATATATAAGAAGTAATAAATAGAAAATTATTTGTTGATTATAACATGTTAAATTAAATTTTAAAATGCATTTAAAAATACCTATTAATAACCTATTTTATAACAGTAAGTTATATAGCCCCAGCGAGGTGCTACTTAACAGTATGTTAACTTTACTCACAGAGGTTTACACCTAAGATCAGACATGCATTCATAAATATGTATATATCAGCTGTTCTTGCTATTGAAAGTCTTTCAATAAAATGTGAGGGGGGAAAGGCATGGAAAACAACTGTACATACCAGAGACAGTGTGGGAGGAGGGGGGGAGTTGGCAGAGGGTGAGAGGTAGGG
>NW_006159447.1:2167296-2180538 GCF_000334495.1 Tupaia belangeri chinensis | reverse complement strand
ACAGTGAATGACTGTAAATAAATAAATAAATAAATAAATAAATAAAATATATAAAAACAAATAAACAAAAAAATCTACAGAGCTAGGGCTAGCCCTGTGCCCTAATGGTCAAGGGAGCTGGATCTCACATAGCTGATTGCAGTTTGAATCCTGGCACTGGTAGCTTGATAAGCACATAGGGCATATGTGTGAGAAATGGAGGAAAAGGAATTGTGGCATGACCACACTCTGCTGCGGTGGTGCCTTCTCCCTCTCTCTTTCTGTCTGTTTCTCTCTGACAAGCACATGTGTCCTCTGGCAGTTAAAAAAAAAAAAAAAAAAAAAAAAAAACTACAAAGTTAGTTTCTTTCAACCAAAAGACATTATTTTATAAATCTCCAAGTTCAATGAGAACTACATTTCTAATACAATATCTTATGAATATCTCTAGCTTTCACAGGTCAAACTATTTTAGAATTAATATCAACTTCACCTATGCCCCAATAAAAAACTTCATCTCTTTTCTTCTTCAAGTTCTGTTTCTGCTCATTAAGCACTTTAATCGCTATTTTTACCGTGTGAGGAGAGTGTGGACTCAAGAGTACAAGTATACCTAAAAAGAGTATAAAAAAGATGGGTGACCTCCAGAGTTCCTTGGTCTACCCCACATTTTTTTGCATTTTGAAATTAATTAATTCAGCTCTTTGATGCTTCAGTTTCTGGGTTTTATAAAGAGTATCTCTATCTCTGAATTTAGAAAAAAACAGCGATACCTGACTCGATTTTTTCTCTTCAAAGTGTTTCTGGTCTTAGCCAATTTTTAGTTTGGCATAAGCTGCTACAACTGTTCTGGGTTTCAGCCAGCCTCATGTGTCTGGGAAGGAACTCCACTTTGACAATGAAATAGTTTTAACTGAATAGAGCCTTCAAGAAGCATGCCTGGAGATGGCCTTAGCAAATCAGGCACCATCTTGGGAACTAGGAAGATACTCACCTTCACACTGTCAAATCCTACTGGAAGTTGATTTTAGTTTATTACTGTTTCTAGAAGGGATGAGGGCTATTGTCTAATGAGTTTTCATCATATTTCCTAAACTCCTGTCCCTCCTGAAGGGAATTCATACAAAACGGCCATGTGTTCTCTGGTGTAACCAGGTGAATGTATGTACGTGGCATGTGATAATATCAACAAATATGTGATGAAACACTTTCTGGAAAACCTCCTCTTACTATCTGGTGGTTTTATCTTTGCTTTGCCTCTCTAATTAGTATCTGAGAAAATATGCAACTAGAGAAAGGAAAATTAAAGGAGGCAAGAAGGGGAAATTAATTTAAGAGTTCAAAAGCACCTTTCCCCTACTCAGCTTCTCCTTAGGTTGTATCTGAATTTTAATTAATATTAATTGGTCTTGTTACATTGCTTCCTAACTCAAATAGAGAACCCTTTGAAAATAAAAATATCCTTTAAGAAGGGTGTGAGTAACGAAAGGCGCAGAGTTGCACATCCATGCATGTGCACACAATCCATCCATCAATCAAGGACAGAGAGTGCAAACATGCAAATCTGAGAAACTGTTTTCCCTGAGAAGCCACTCATATTTGACTTCCCTTTGCATCTGTATTTCAGAAGAAGTTTAGCAACAGATACACAGAAGCTGCAGTCCCACTTCAGTTTAGTTTCTAGACCTTTGGAGATGCTCAATCAGTTGCCCAGTTTTGAAACACAACAAATATGTCCCTTTGCCAAAATATTTGTTTTTCAAAATGGATTACTTTTGCTACTAGTCATGGATTCAGCATACATCAAAGGATGAATTGCAAAGCTGGTTATTTCAACATGAAAAAAATCCAATTTGAGAGTAACATTGCTCACTGTTAGTTGTTAATGTTGTATTGGGATTTGGGGGACATTATGACATATTTTTCTATGCAAGATGCATCATGACTTTCCAGATAACCCAATATATAGATATTTGAAACTAGATTGGGATTTCATTTATGAGATACCTTTCTCTCCAGCCGAAGTGAACAGCTCTCTTCCCTGAATCCCCATAATTTGGTTTTATATCTTAATGAATTATTATACAAAAGAAGGATTCAGACAGTGGTGCAGCAGTAAAATGTGACCCACTGTAAGGTTGACCTACAGAAGGAAGTTTCAGTTCTCATTCAGAGACTTCTCTGAGTATATTGGGCTTGTGTGCCCATGATCTGGATCTGGCTGAAGCTAGGGTGGATCATGGCATTAAAACCCAGTTGAAGCTGCTGTCTCTCTGTGTCTCCTCTTCTTTCTGTCTTTCTCTTGCTCATGGAAAAAATAAGCTTTAACACACACACAATAGGAGAAATAAGCTTGTGGACTACAATTCTGAAAAGTCTCTCTAGCTTCTGTTTATTAAAGTAAATAAAGAAATTTTTTCTGTATGTTATTGAGAGAAGCCATGGTTGGAGTCAGCAATTAATGTTTGATTCCCTACTAGGCTAATTTGTTGAAGAACTTAGGCAAGTCACTTAAGCTCTCTGAAATTAATTTTCTGTTATATATAAAACAAGAATAATATCTAACCCCAAAGAATATTCTGAGGATTAAATTAAGAGGTATACATAGTTAACTAATTATGTGGCTGGCACATAGTCATAGTTAAAAGAATCTTTTTGAAGATGATGGTAATACTCCTGAATTATATCTATAGATAGTGTTACAATGAAAGAAAATATATCATTTCTGAGACATAGTCCACTCTAAACGACCTATGATAATGAAAAGAGATTACTGCAGAAAGTAAAATCATTAATAAATAGCCTAAAATTCCAAACTTTAAAATCTTTACTGTTTTTTTTTCATTATAAAACATATATACTTATTGTAAAATTTTCATAAGTGGTAGAATTCTAATTTTACACTTACCAAGTCTCTGATGTAGTAACTTTTTTCCTATTTCTTTAGATACAATATGTGTCTGGGTTTATAAAATAAACAAATTATTTTAAACAAAATTGGATCCTATTGTATATGTAGTCCTACAAATTGATTCAGTTTTATTTAATAATATATGTTAAATCTTTTATGCTATTATATCTAAAATCCCTCATTGTTTTAAAAATGCTACATAACACTATGTGAATGTACAAAAATGTATTTATCTAAACTGCTTTAAACATTTAGATTATTCATAATTCTCAAAAGATCATAATGTTGCAGTAAGTAAAAATTACACTTTAAAGGATGGTTCCCACAACTCACTTCACTAGAAAGGCTGGAGGAGACACAGCATGAAAAGCAACTATATTTTTCAAAGAAATTCCCTCATTTCAAAGAAATATCCAAAACCTGTGTGCAAAACATTTAGAGTCAGGCTTCTGCTTTATGCTCTAACTTGTGCTTCTTTGCCATCTGAAATTAAGGCTATAGCTGTAGAAAACCAATTAAGAAGTTTTATATCAATACATGCCAGTACTGATGGTAAAAGCTAAAACGAAAACCGACTACCTTCAATTGAAAACATACTCTTTCAGGATAGTACACGAAGTCATTTATTTACCAAAGCATGTGGTTAAAGCTATCATTGAGAAATCATTTTTCTTTTGTCCATGGTTAGAATCATATTATCGTAAATAGATGATTATAATATTCTTTTCTCTACTGTTTGTAAAAGATTCTTGAAGTTCTCATTTCAACAGCCTTGTTTATCTATCTAATTATATAGTGCAACCTGTGTGTGAAGGCTAGTTCCACTTTATTATACTTTCCCACAGACGAAAAAATAATATTTATTTAAACTTATCCATTGGACAAAAAAAAAAGAAAAACATGACTACAGTTTTCATATTCGATTGGTACCAATGTTACATTTGAACACGAAGATGACAAGAATAATATCTGTCTACCTGAGAAGAGATTCAGCAGAACTTAGACTCAGAGAACATCACTGTGTTCTCTCTTCAAAACAGGATCATCAGTAGGATATACAATTCAGTTTCAGGACCAGTAGGTGGCCTAGCGGTTACCTTGTCGGACCCCCACGTAGTTGACCGTAGTTGAGTACTAGACTCAGCAGCTTAAAAACTCATGGCAAGTGCATGTGCATGTGTGTCCAAAATCCCAACAGGAGAAAGGAGGAGAAGGGATTTTAGCATGGTTATACTCCCTGGTGGGTGATTTCTCACTTTCTGTCTCTCTGTATCTCTCTGTCTCTCTGGTGAATGCACACACTCTATAGAAAAAAAGAAAAAAAAAAAAAAACTCAGTTTCTTGACTCACTGGGAAGACATCATTCTCAGTCCTTCTAACCAAATACCTGCACTCGACCACTACTTAATGTTACTGAGGTCTTTCTTTCTTGTTTAACTATTCCCTTCTCTGAAAGCCAAATGACCACGCTTATTGCAGGATGACCTAGGATGATACAAGCTTCTACTTCCCTTTCTACCAGTAATCAGTCCTTCACCACCCTCTGCATTCACAGTTGTGGTTAGAAGTCTGTGAGGCTTGCTGTGTTCTCCGCTAGCATCTAGATATGCATCTGAGAGGTGTGCTCTCAGAGCTACTGGAAAGAGCAACTCCACTTATCTGTGTTATAAAGTATAGAGTAAGCAGGAGCACAGTGATTAAGCCTTAATACATGAAACTAACTTGGTATACCAAAGGTCTGCACTCTATGGCAGAAACTGAAATATTTAAAGACATGGAAGAAGAGAGAATGACTGTAGACACTAGAGACTGTATAAGTGGTGGGAAAAGGAGATTAGGAAAAGAAGATTTTAACAGATACAGAAATGCAGGTAGATGGTACCAGTGGGTCTTGGAATAGTATACTACAACTAAGTGAAAAAAAAATAGACATTATCAATCTTATACATATATCTCAAATGTGGTGTTCTTTGTTTAAAATACTGAATATGGTATTAGCCCTGATTTTTATAAAATTGTTTTTGTCTAAATCTTTCTTTTCTTTTAATTTAAATTTATTTATTTACATTCATTCATTATACATCATTACAGCATACAAAATGAGACTTTCTATCCAGAATACACTATATTGGCTCAATCAAGCACATCAACATACGTGTTATCATCAACAAATAATTTTCCATTTCTTGTTTCCTGAATATTTTGCTTTTTTTCCCCCATCCTTGATTCTCTATCCCTCACCCCCTGTCGTGTCCCACCCTCCTCCTACACTGTCTCTGGTATCCATGGTTGCTTTCTATGCCTTCCCCCTCCAACTATTTTATTAATTCACTAAAGATCTTAATTAATCTAAATATTTTCAAAAGCAAGCACAGCTGATATATACATATCTATGAACACAAGTCTGACTTTAGGCATAAACCTCAGTGAGTAGAATGAACATACTATAAAGTAGCACCTAGCTGGGGCTATATAGCTTACTGCAGTCCTCAAATGGGTATTTTTAATGCACTTTTTTTAATTTCAAGAAAAATTGTTTTTGTGTTTTTTTGGTATTAGCCCTGATTTGATTGTTGCACATGGCATGCATGCTTTGAAAATCCATGTTGTACCCCGCAAAGATATACAATAACTAAATTTAATTTTAAAATTATAAAAGAAAATAGAGAAAGGGAAAAGAAAAAAAAAAAAAAGACACAAGTTCCATGACTGCATGCCATTGTGAGTACATCTCCTTCTCTAAAACCAGGTCCTCTGCAGTCTTAACTGTACAAATCTGTGTTCCTTGCTAGAGCATGAACTTGAAGTAGAAACTAGATTTTATTCCTCTTTGTATTTATACAATAACTTACTTCATAGTATGTCTGGAAAAGAGTTCATTCTAAAGAATAAAAGAATGAATGCTAATAATATTGATAAATGAGTCATTTGGACCAATCTAAGGTGAAAAGGCATTCTTTCTCTTCTTTCCCAGTTCATCCACCTATAAAGTCTACTCTTTTTGGTTATCGGTGCCCTCTGGCATGCCTTAGCTTCTTTCCACCCCATGCTTTGCACTCCTTCCCTTCATGTGTTTGTATCAGAATACTTTTCTTTCTCAGCACCAGCAGTTAGGGTAATGGCTATGTTGCTGGATTCCCATGTAGTCAGCTGCGGTTTGAGTCCCTGACCCAGTGGCTTAAACTCACACCGGGCAGGTGTGCGTGCATGCCCAAGATCCCGAGAGGAGAATGGAGGAGAAGGGATCGTGGGATGGCCATCCCTGCGGGGGCGGGGGGGTGATGATTTCTCACTTACTGTCTCTCTATCTCTGTCTTTCTGGCGAGCGCACGCGCCCTATAGCAAAAATCTCTCCAAAAGAAAAGAATCCTTCTCTTTCTCTAACTCTTTCTACTGAGTAGTAATCAGATGTGAATGCACTAATCATGTAAGGAACTCCTAAAACAAGATACTAATGAATCAATTTAACAAAAAATTGAAATCCTTAATCTAGGGAAACTCTTGTCTGCAAAGAACCTAATGTGGGTCTCCGTAATGGGGCAATGTCAAGATCTATATCAAATAGGTGAAAGATACCTATTTAATCAATCTTTCTCCTTGAGATCCTTCAAGTGGCTTCAGAGAAATGTCCTTGTACACCTAAGATCTGAATACATCTGGCCACTCAACTACTGCTATTCTAATTCCATCTTCTCTCTCTGATTGTTCCAGAGCCACCCTTGAAAGAAGGGTTGGTTATCTAGTTCCTCTTTAGAGGCTAACAGCCATGAGGTTCAAATATAATCAAATATTTGATTTCTTTGAATGACCACATGTAACTCCTAACGGCCATCAGTGAATAAATGGGACCAGGTGCTGGTATTTTCCCTTTCAGTGGAAACCTCCTGCTAAGTGAGTCAGAATAGTTCTATGAAAAAGTGAGGGGAAAACCCACTAATGACTAGTCAAGAAACTTTGAAGTGCAAATAAAGAAACAATAGGGAAAAAACAAACCTGAAAGTCTAGCAAATCAATTGTTTTTCATATGTAAACTTTAAAATGCCCCCAAGTGACCTAAGAGTTCCCTGGATTGACGCACACTTAAGGGTACTTCAGAAAGCTCATAGAAAAATGGAATTAAAGTACAAATTTATTCTGGTGCAAAAAAAAAAAGAAAGAAAAAGAAATCCATCCATAGCCTGTTTATAATACCCATTATTCATGAATTTTTTGAGGGCCTCTCACATTATACTGCATTGACTTCATTCAATTAGAGTGTAACTCCCTAAGGACAAAAAAAAATCTTGAATGGTATGATAGTAACAATGGATTTGCTGAGACAAAATGCCTGGATTTGAGAAAGCTTCTGACACTGATACCACTGTAATCTTGGCTAGTTATTCCATCTCTTAAGCTGTAGATAGTAATAATATCTACCATGGGACCAGCAGATGGCATAATGATTACATCACTGGACTCCCACATAGTTGACCATGGTTTCAAGTCCCAGACAACTTAAATCTCATGCCAGGCGCATATGTATGCATGCCCAAAATCCTAAGAGGAGAATAGAGGAGAAGGGATTGCATCATGGCCATCCCTCCTGGGGGTGATTTTTTGCTTTCTGTCTTTCTGGTGAGCACATGCCCCCTAAGGCAAAAATCTCTTTAAAATAATAATAATAATATCCACCTTAGAAGATTGTTATTGCTATTGCTTGTATTAAATTATCCATCTAAAACCCTATGCACAGGGCCGGTACATATTGGCACTCAATAATTATCAACTGCTACTGTTGATCATTACTGCCCTCCAAGTACAGTACTCAGAACAATAGAAAATTTTCAAGATAAAGACAATTTAATAAATAAACTCCCATGGAGCTGTGACTTTGATGTATAAATTAAATGGCCTGGAACAATTGTATCTTCATACCTCTGCTTATCTTATCAAAACTTCTATTTTTATTCATTTAGCAGCACTATATGAAATTTCTATGCCAGCTACATAGGACTAAAAGGGAAAATAAGCACTTAAAATATGTCTAGGGAGTTATTTCTTATTCAACACACACTTTGGAAACATACCAGCTTTCTAGGTATTTTTAAAACCATAAGAACATGACAAAAATATACATTCCAATATCATTTATTTATAATAAAATCTTGTATTTATTACTCAACACATAATAATCATTATGTATATCTCTTTACCTGTATTAGCTCATTATATCTGACAAAAACCAGAAAGGTAATTATTACATCCATTTTAGAGAGACGAAAACTGATATATGAAGACTCAGTAATTGGCTTGATCTTTTCAAAGCACTCAAACACACACGCGCACACACACACACACACACACACACACACACACAAACACTACAGTGGGAACAGCTGATACCTTTTTTTGGAGAGGTTTTCGCTATAGGGCATGTGTACTCGTCAGAAAGAAAGAGAGAGAGAGAAAGCAAGAAATCACCCCCTAGGTGGGATGGCCATGCCGCAATCCCTTCTCCTCCATTCTCCTCTTGGGATCTTGGGCACTCACACACACACGCCTGGTGTGAGTTTAAGCCACTAGGTCTGGGACTTGAACCACAGTTGACTGCATGGGAGTCCAGCAATATAGCCATTATGTCAACTGCTGGTCCTGCATCTAATATCTTAACAATCACACCTGGTCCTTGATTCTCTCCTCTCAATTCCTCCCATAAGGCGAATTACCCAGGGATTATTCTCAATCCTACAAATAGCCAATCAGCCAAGATCTATGTTGAAATTAGTCTGTTTCAAGATCTAAAAGTGAGAGAGATGGACAGAAAGAGCAAGAGAAAGAGAAATAAATTGCTTTCTTAGTGGCTCAAAAGCATGTGTTTTTGTTGTTGTTTATTTATTTATTTCTTTTTTTTCTTTTGGTGAAAGGAGAAGGTAGTTTATTATGTAAAAGTGAAGATATACTCCTGAGAGGTAGGAGGGGGGGGCTGAGCAGACAGAGGGAGTGACTCAAAGACCCCAACAGTTGCATTTCTGTAAGGTTTGTCATTGTAATCTAGATAGTGTCAGTTGATCATTGGCCAGAACCACTGATTTTTCATTGTCTACATTAAATGTGGCTAAATCAGGTAGACACCCCCACTTATCTGCCTAAATTATCTTGGGCAAGACAGTTTTTGCCTTGATTGTTTTTTTTTCTATCTAGCCACATGGGCGGATGCTCCAGCCCTCTTACTGGCTTCCATTTGCTAACTTTCTCCTGTCTCATTTTCCCCCTAAGAGGCATGATCCTCATAAATCTTTCAGGGAAGTTAGAGGTAGATGGTCTGTCTTCTGTAAGTGCTTCATGCTGGAAAGGGGCATTGGCCCTACCTATTGAGGATCTTTTAAGAGGACTACAGATCTTAGAAAATGGCGAGCCTGGGCATCAACATCTAGCATGGATGGTTTGGAGAACTGCAGACCTTCAAGATGGTCTATGTTCCCCCATTTCACAGAGTGGAGGCTTAAGGAGCCCTGAACCTGTACCAGAACCCAATGCTCCTGTTGCCCTTGACTCTCTGACTACTTCATTATTTGGTTGTTCTGAAGCAATAACCACTGCTTCTAGAATACCTCCCGTTTGTCTCTAAAAAGAAGGCTTTTTTTGGCTACAGCAAAAGGAAAGTGGGAAGATAAAACAAACTTTAATTCATCTGTTCTTACTCATAGGCTTCCCATCAAGGATGGGTTTTCTCCTTATTTAGAATCAATACTAAGTAAAGAAGGTATAAATATACCAATTGAAAAACTCTTTCTGTGGAAGCCTTGGCAACCACAGTAAATTGCCTGAGGTTTAGAGACATCATGTATTTTTCCCTAGGTCTTATTCTGAAACCCTCGAGTGTTAAACCCAATCGTTTCCTGGGACCCTTGATCTGATAGCACCTCAGATTTGTTAATAGAGTTTCTTTCTTTTTTTTTTTTCTTTTCTTTAGTTTAGTTAAGTTTAGTTTTGAGATAGAGGTAAGTTTGTAACAGACCAATGGAATATATAAACCCTGATTTCTTGTGCTGAGTATTCTTCTCTAAGAGATAATAAGTGCTACATATAAGTTGTATACTAGTATACTTAAGAATAATGCATGGATTTAGATGAAACGTGAATTTCTCCTGAGCATTCCCTTTAGGTTATATTGGTATTGAGGGACTCAAACCTCAGGGCACTCCGGGGTCTCTGTATGCCATCATAAGTGGCATAGACTCTGAATTGAGCAATCTTATTTCGCTAATTATAGCACACACTAACTAGCACTATAACCAAGGAATAGTCAAACTCCCAAGAAGGTTGAGATTCTTCATCTCTAAAGTAAGACAGTTGGAATGATGTGTCCTTTTAGGACCTCTGACTACTCTAAGAAAAGAAAAAAAAAGAGAAATGTATATTGAGAATGCATGTAAAAAAATTTTGGCTGGATTTGTTACCCTGGCTTTTAAAAAAACCTGGAAAAAAACTTTTTTAAGAGATATTTTTGCTACAGGGCATGTGAGCTCACTGGAGAGATAGAGAGAGAAAGAAAATGAGAAATCACCCCCTAGGGGCGGATGTCCATGCTGCAATCCCCTCTCCTGCATTCTCCCCTTGAGATTTTGGGCACACACTCACACATGCCCAGAGTGAGTTTCAAGCCAGTCCAGGATTTGAACCATGATTGCCCATGTGGAAGTCCAGCAACATAACGATTATACCAATAGCTGGTCCCATAGAAAACCTGAAAACTTTTGGTAAATTAAGTCTCTGGGTTGATGAGTCTCAAGCCTGGCTTACTTGTTGAAGACAGTAGGGATGACTGATTTTCATAAAAGGGGAAACCAAAACAACTTGAGTGATGATCCTAGGTCTTGGGTCACTCTGGTCATTTTCCCACCTCACTATACTATCCAAATATTTTTTCTGAAACCTGATAGAAATAAGAACAGGAAGCAAAAGATAGATAATTTGGAAAATGTTCCACCATTATTTCAAGCATTTCCCTAGAGTAGCTCTAGGAGATGTTACATATAAAATTGCTTTCAAGGCCAGTCCCATATTAACCACTAACCCTAGTGGTTAAGGCAGCTGGATCCAACATGGCCAACTATGTGGTTTGAATCCTGGCCCCAGTGGCTTGAAAACAGTGCCGGCATATGTGTATGCATGCCCAGTATCCCAACATGATAGAGAAATGGAGAAGGGATCATGGCATAACCATATCCCACTGGGAAATAAGTTTTCCCTCTTCTCCTCACTGTCTTTCTCTGGAAGCACTCATACACTCTGGCAAATTAAAACACACACACACACACACATACACACACACACACAACACTTTCAAGGTTCAAAGAGTGTAGGAAACCAGAAAATTAATGTCTCTTTTTGAGTTTCAAAAATAGAAATTATAAAAAGCTTGGAAAGTCCTGCTCTAAAGACACCTGTATGCATTTCCTTAAACTAGCATTTCCTAACTTATTTGATCAATGAAGACACACTTTATACAAACCACCAAATATCATTGCATCTGGCTTGTAAGTATATAGAAGTGATCACTTCCAGAGAAGTATGGAAAGGACATGTCATCTACTGTGAAATAATGATTTCGCTCATTTCAGCATGTGCCAATTCGTAGCTCCTTTTCCTAATTACCCTCACTGAGCTGGGTTGGTTTTTATTAAAGTGTTGACAACCTGACCTCTGTTGCTTCCTTGTTAATATCACACTTCTTTAGCCCCAAATTACCTGTCATAGTACTTGTGTGCCATGCATACTCAAATACTTGCGATTATCCTAAACTTGTTTATGTAAAACGTTTTAGTCATTTGTCACAGGGACAAAAGTGTGAAGTGTGTGAGTGAAGAATGGTCACTCACACATGATAACCCTGACTATGCTTGCCCTTTGGTTTGTAGGATGCTAGCCAGCGAGGCACACCCAACCTTTCCTGTGGTAGTAAGAGAAGAGCAGCAAATCTGATCTCCCTTTAGATATAAATTCAAGGTCAGAGGAAGCCACAAAAATCCTCCCTCAAAGCCAGTACACGCAAATGAAGGTCAGCAGTTAAAGGCCCATGGTCATCTGCTCAGTGACCTGTCTTTACCCCTGGGGACTGGTTCAGTTCCAGATCAGTCCTGGTGGGAAGGATGGAAGATGAGAAGGAACGAGTCCAGACCAGAGTGACCAGAGGGTCCATGCGGCCTGGAGTGGTTCCATGAGGTCCAGTCCAGCTCCAGGATGTCCCTTGGCTGGTGTCCTAAATTATAAGGTCATAGCCAGTAGCAAGAATCAGATAGAAATGGGTGTGGATAACTAGACTCTGCCATGTGCCTATACTGCTCAGAGGGAATGAAGAAAATGTCTTTAAGACAAAATGAAGGTTCTTGGGCTGTTGCAGGGGCTCAATGCAATTCAGTATTCACTTTTTTTTTTTTTTTTTTTTTTTGCTATAGGGCCCATGTGTTCAGAGAGACAAGAGACAGAAAGCGAGAAGTCTCACCCTAGGAGAGATGGCCATGCTTCATTATCTTCTCCTCTTGGTATTTTGGGCACATATGCACATGTTCCCCACATAAGGTCTAGACCTGAACCATGGTCAACCTCATGGGAGTCCAGCGACCTAATCATTATACCATCTGCTGATTCCCAGTATTCTTCTTTTTTTAAAAAATTATCTCTTCAACTTTATCATTATTATTATTATTATTATTATTATTATTTTGTTGATTTGACCAGAGAGAGATGGGAGGGGAGGTGGAGGGTGTAGGGAGTGAGAAAGCAATCCACCAGGTCCATGACTTGAACTGTGATCAGCCATGTGGAAGTCCAGCACCCCAACCACCATGCCACCTACCAACTCCTGCCCCCTGTATAATTCTTAATCAGTGGGCTCTGAATAAAAAGGTTTTGCTCTGCAAATAAGAAGATTTAGACTTCAGTCTGAAATACTGTGTTCTTAATTCTCTGACCTCATAATTTTGTTATCTATAAAATGATAATGAAAATTAAGTAGACTTCTATAGGGCATAAAACATGTAGGCAGTTCCTAGAGTATAGTAGGTTTGGATATATTTTTTAAAATAGGACAGTGTGGGACCTTTCACTCTCTCTCTCTCAGTTTCTCACTGGCAAGTGCATGCACACTGAGAAGTTAAAAAAAGATAGTACGAAGACCTTACCATTTTGTTATTACTGATTGGGCCTTTTGAAACTCATGACCTCCAAACCACATCATCAGGTCTTTCTTGGTTTACTCCATTTTTCCCTTTTCTTTTTTTTTTCCCCTCCTCTTTCTCCATATTTCAATCTTCTATTTTTTTCTCTCTCCAATCCCTTATACACCAGGTCAACAATAGTCTCTCAAATGC